>NC_057799.1:637803176-637942201 GCF_018294505.1 Triticum aestivum | reverse complement strand
CATTTTATCTTCTCCATCGCATGTAGAGGACCGACAATGAATGCCCGTGTTAATTCATATTTTTGGACTGTAACTAATTTGACCTTAAATTTTTAAGAAGAATTTGACCTCAGTTGCAAGCGAACTGGTATGTAAAGCACGCATACCGGCTTGAACATTCTCTTCCGATCGGTCCACATCCAATGCAGCATCCTTTATTTTGTGCGCGCACGCACGGGTATACCTCGCGGTATGACCCTACCGGAAGTATGACCCGGATGGACTTGGCGACTCACTAGTGACCCGCCCGAAGACTGGCGATTCACTAAGTGACCCAACCGGATCTCTCCACTCACTAATGACCAGGCCGGGCCTGGTGACTCATTGGTTACCCGGCAAGCGGGTCAGAGGAATAATAAGGCCGAAGGCCTAGAAGGCGGCTTATAAGAAGACCAACTCAAGGTGCATGTCCGATGGGCCGGCTTAAGAGAAAAGGCATAAGGAATATTCTCTTACAAAGAAAGCAAGACTAGGATTCCACTTGTAATAAAATAGTCCTAGTCCTAGTAGGACTCCACATGTAACCCGCCCCTCTAACTTATATAAGGAGGGGCAGGGCACCCCAAGAGGGACAGACAAGTTGAGACGGACAAGTCAATAGCTCTCGAGATAGAGGTAGCGAAACCTCGCCCTTATAATCGTGAGCACCATCATCATCAATATCAATGAAGAAGGATGTAGGCTTTTACCTCCACCGTGAGGGGCCGAACCTGGTAAAACCTCGTGTCTCTCGTCCCACTCAACCCCTCTCAAGCTACCACATAGATGCATTGGCCTAACATGAGCTGGCCTTTCATGAACCATCTTCTGGGCCACCGGGTCTTGTCGTTCCTCTGACCCGCCCGCCGGGTCACCCATGAGTCGTCAGGCTCGGGCGGGTCATTTAGTGAATCGCCCAGGGCGGGTCATTAGTTCGCCACGTCCGGCCGGGTTATACTTCCAGCCGGGTTACACCGCGGGGTATATCCCCAACAACATCTGCCGTGACAATTTCCACGAAACACTGGTATATACAAGTTTTCCGCAGCATCTTGCGATGATGCATGCTTCAGTCCTGTTCACACACTCTAAGAATAAGCACACATAACACAGCACAGCAAACAGTAACCTTGGTCGCTATCATCCTAATCGGAGAGATGCGTATTTTTTAGACACCTCGTTTCCGGGATCCTGCTGGAAAGCTCTTGTGTATTCGTGAAAGATCATGCTAATTAACTAACAATTCGTATTAGCATGACAAATCCATCGCGCTCCCACAGTAGATTAACCAGCTGATGAGATCCATGACCAGCAATTGTCTTTCAAGCAACGTTGCTTTCAAGAGATTAAATTAGTTGATGGGATCCATGACCAATAATTGTCCTTTAATTTCCCTGATGCGTGTTGAGTGTTAACCAGTATATGGCCGCAACTAGTAGTCATCCTTGCACGTACATACATACAAATTAATATATTTCCTTTCGTCCCATAAATGTACTATAAGTTGATGGCCGGACGAGAGGGGAAGTAGGAGGCGTGCGTATACGTACCAGCCGTTCGAGATCACGAGCACGGCCAGGATAACAGTCATGAGCATCATTGTCTAAGCACAGCTTGTGATCGAGCTCATGATTAAACTAGTTCTCAATCATATGTGGTCGCGGTTCCGATCGCCTGCAGCGCTGAGTCGCTGTCGCTGCATACGTTGGTCGGCAGGACACCGTTTTCTTGTATCATCTCACTTGTGGTTCCATTCCGAACGTAAGCCTTTCGTCCAAAAAAAGCATTGTATCGTCTGAATTCGTTGTGGTTATCACTAGCTGCTTTTCTTAGCTTTTTGTTGAGATCTCTAGAACTGCTTCCGAGAACATTTTATGACAAGTGTCACTTTTTAAGGTGTGTTTGGTTGGAGTAATGTAGTGGAATGGGGTGAGCTCCGCATCTGCTGGTGCCCATTCTAGTGTTTGGTTGAGGAGGCGGAATAGTATTGGTTCCACCTAGAGGGATGTCCCTCCGCATATATGGGACCATGGTATATTGACCGGACCACCTCGATCCTCGCCTGAATTAGCGCCACGTGACATGGAGTTTCGTCTAGCCCTCTTCCTCCCTCTACAAAAGTGTTTCCCTATCGGATTTGGGCATCGACGACGATGCACCGCGGGGCTTGTGTGGCGATCCCAGACGACAGTGGTGGACGGGGGACCTAAACCAAATGTAGAAGACGCAACTATCCAAGTCCATTGGACAGAACCATGATATCCCATTTCATTTGGTTACTCAATCAAAGACACCCAAGGTTCTCGTCGTGGTGCCCATCTTAACTCTTTTTTAAGCCCTCTCGTGTATTAATAGCATGTAAAGTACTCCCTCCGTTCCTAAATACTTGTCTTTCTAGACATTTCAACAAGTGACCACATACGGAGTAAAATAAATGAATCTACACTCTAAAATATGTCTACATACATCCGTATGTGATATTCATTTGAAATGCCTAGAAAGACAAGTATTTAGGAACGGAGGGAGTAGTACATTAATCCCCATAACCAGCAACAAGCATTTTGAGTGAGCTGAGCATGCCGTTATCATCTCACTGTTGGCGTTATCAACGCACGGTTGGGGTTGACGGAGCTGAGAATTGGAGGGCTGCACGGCTCTGTAGCCAGTCAAGAGTGAGGCAGCGGTTGACGTCCGTGCGTTGCCGAAAGTGCAATTTCTCAAGTCTTGCACTCGTGGTACTGCCCGTGGCTAATCTTCTGCCGACACACTCAACTCACGTTTACACTGGACTGGAACCATCCCCGCAGCAAACATAGTATTCCCTCCGCCGA
This sequence comes from Triticum aestivum, assembly GCF_018294505.1. NCBI lineage: Eukaryota > Viridiplantae > Streptophyta > Magnoliopsida > Poales > Poaceae > Triticum > Triticum aestivum. The sequence continues at coordinate 637,939,352 of NC_057799.1, read as the reverse complement.
CGACCATAGTACATTGATCCGAAAATTTATAATCATGCAAAATACAATGGGATTGGAAGAATTTGATCATATGGATATCGATATCAACATTTAAAAACTATTTCTAGGGCGACTACGACAGTCTCAAAAATTTCTCACCTTGGGTTCCACTGTGTCGCCCCCGGCTTCTCCATCTCAACCTACAATGTCCCCATGTTAGCATCACCGTGGCACTTGCTTCTTGCCCTTGTGCTCACTCTGCACACTATACACTAGTAGGAAAAGGGGCTTTTACCCCTGTTCATAAGGGCCTTTAGTCCCGGTTCTGGAACCGGGACTAAAGGGTCGTTACTAATGCCCTAGCCCTTTAGTCCCGGTTCTTACACGAACCGGGACTAAAGGCCGTCCACGTGGCCAGTGCGGGGAGCCCAGGCAGGAGGGCCTTTTGTCCCGGTTGGTGTCACCAACCGGGACCAATAGGCATCCACGCGTCAGCACCTGGCAGGAGCTGAGGTTTTTGTTTTTTTTGAAAGGGGGTGGTTTAGGGGTTTTGGGTGGTTAATTTAGGTGTTTCATATATTGTGTTAGCTAGCTAATTAATAGAGAGAAGTGTCCTCTCTTATCTCCGTGCTTGGTCGACGCTACGTACTATATACGTATGGAGAGGAGTAGACACGCTAGCTAGTAATCAAATGAAGGAAACAGAAGATCGTCATGAACATATGCATACAGAGAGAAGTGATATCGACCACCTCTCCTTCTCCGAGATATTGGTCGAACAACAAGTTCTCGTATATCTATCCGACACTACCGGCTACATATATACAATAATTATCTCTTACAATACAATCTCCTAATTATATTGTAGGAACACAGGGTCCACATAGTATTCTCCGTTTTCAGCGATCACGTGGTCAAGGAAGAATGCCGCCAATTCCTCTTGAATTGCTCGCATACGATGTTCTGCTAGGAGTTCATCCCGCATCCGAAAGATCTAATTTGAAGAAGGGGGTCAATACATATATATATATATATATATATGAATAAATGAAAGTCAACACAAATGATGGTAATAAAATAAAATTGTGAATATTATTGCTTACGCACTTCATATTGTTCTTCAGTGTAGCCCCGCTCACAGGTCGTGTGGCGGATGGACTCGCAAACGTAGTATCCACAGTAATTATTCCCGGGTTCCTGCCACAACCACTTTACAAGAAATAGAGGTCAATCAAACTGATAAGCAAGCATGCTAAATGCTATTGATGAAACTAGCGCTTGAATCACTAGGAGATGCACGGAACATGCTACTATGGTACTTACTTTCGGGTGTCTAAATTGCAGCTTCTTCGGGAGTCCCGGAGCTTTTGAGGTGAATTTTCTCCAAACCCTGCCAGACAAAGAAAACAATTACTTGATATCAGGAAATGAACAAAGTTGCTGATATGGTGGATAATGATCGATTTAACTTACTTCTGGAGCATTTGAGTCATGTTCGCATAGTCCTGGGGATCTTTTCGTCTCGAGTCTAAGACGGTTACTACTTCCGGCTCAAGCTTAATCTCTAGGAGAATATAGTGGAAGCTGCGCATGCATGCATAAGTCATCAATTACATTACCATAACCTGGACTAATAAGGGAAACCGAATATGCACAAGACAGTAACACTCACTTGAAGTTGTAAGGAAAGAGTATTATATCTTTGTTTTGATTTAATACCAACGATTGTAGCAAGTTGGCCTCGGCTTCTTTGGGATTTTTTTCAACCGTATATGCATCTATGAGATTTGTGTTAATGAACCCAATATCACCGATTTGTCTTTTCTTCAATTCGGCGATCTTCAATCTGCATAATATAGTGAGGATAAGTATAAATACATGCAATGAAAGAGCTGACCTATATAGAGAGACTTAATGACAGAAGTAGTACTACTTACAGACAGTAGCAAGTGATCGTTGTTTTATCGAGGGACTTTTGATTGTAAAACTGGAAGAAATCCTCAAATGGAACATTCAGCAGTTCAATTCCAACGAGGTCATGCTCCGGTTTAACTCTCAGCGTCAAAGTACTCATCCCATCAGACTCTCTGCAGGTTTTCATGTACCAATCATGTAGTCTTCGCATCATCGTGCTTAGAGATCTGACATCTTTGACGAGAGGCTTCCCGTAATGGTATTTGTGTTCGTCCACCTCCATGATTTCATAATGTACATCGTCGGGCAGGTAATCTCCAAGATTGCTATAACCGGGCACCATACCCGGATCATTAGCGACGATGTCTTTTGACACCTTGAGCGGGGGGCACGATTGGTTCGCTTGTTCGCCGAGCTGGGCAATTTTTTTCCCAGCTCGTCGTTCTTTCATCCTTTTATCACTGACAGTACTTCCCGACCGCTCCGCTTCGGCATATGCCTTTGCAAGAACGCGCTCATAGTTGCCTCTCGGCGGAGACTTTGGTGGTTTTGTCAGGGCAGCCAGAGTGCGCTTTGCTTTCACCGGATCTACCTTCTCCTCCGGAGGTGGATGTTTCTTTGCTTTCACCCCTTCAAAGAAGTTCTTCACTTCGGCTCGCACGATCTTCGCGTTCTCCTCCTCGGTCCTCTCATATGGTAACTTCTCTGGAGTCTTCAGAGAAGGACCGAATCTGTATTGCCTCCCGCCTCTGGCAGCTGTACTGCTAGACGCCGGCAGAGCAGACGGAGCGGCTGCGGCTGTCTTCTTTCCTTGCTTACGAGGCGGAGGAGAAGGACTACGACGCGCCGGAGCAGCCGCAGCGGCGGCGGGTCTCTTCCGCCCTTGCTGACGAGGCGGAGAAGGAGGAGGCTGGCTGCTCTGGCGCGCCGGCGCTGGCGGAGAAGGAGGCGGAGTGCCGCCACGCGCCGGAGAAGGAGGCTGAGTGCCCTGATCACTCGCCGGAGGAGGAGGCGGAGGAGGAGGCGGAGTGCCCTTACTCGCCGGAGCCGTCCAGTTCGGAAGCTTGATGAGCTCCTTCCGCCATAGGCATGGAGTCTTCAGAGCTAAACCCAGCCGAGTCTCCCCTTCACCGGTAGGGTGGTCAAGCTGGAGGTCCTCAAATCCCTCCGTTATTTCATCCACCATCACCCTAGCATATCCTTCTGGAATCGGCCGGCAGTGGTAGGTTGCGCCGGGTTCAGTAGGTAAAACAGAGCCAACAGCCGCCTTGACTTTCAAGTTCTGCCATTCCGCCATAAGGTGGCAATGTTGAGACTCCGTGATAGCATCCACGGGGTAGCTAGCAGGAGCCGCATGCTCCAGCTGAGGCAGCTCGGTGGAAGCCACGCTGCTTCTCCGCTGAGATGGCGGTGTAGCTTCGGGGGCAGTTTCGGCATCTCGATTGCCGTCTCGTTCCTCTAGCACTTGAACCCTTTCGTGCAGACGCTGAATTTGGATCTGCTCCACTTTTTTCCTCCTCTCCTGGGTTTTGTAACCGCCCGCGTCCGGAAAACCAGCCTTCCACGGAACGGAGCCTGGCGTGCCTCGTGTCCGTCCAGGGTGCTCAGGATTCCCGAGGGCCATTGTGAGCTCGTCGTTCTCTCTGTCTGGAACGAACGTCCCTTGCTGCGCTGCATCGATATAGTGCTTAAGCTTCTTGACGGGTATTGCAAGTTGCTCGTCCGTCCAACGACACCTCCCTGATACAGGGTCCAAGGTTCCGCCAGCCCCGAAGAACCAAGTCCGGCAACGGTCTGGCCAGTTCATTGTCTCTGGTTCGATCCCTTTATCAAGCAGATCCCTCTCAGACTTGGCCCACTTAGGCCGGGCTTTGAGGTAGCCACCTGACCCCGTGCGATGGTGAAGCTTCTTCTTCGCAGCATTCTTCTTGTTTGTCGCTGACATCTTCTTACTCTTTTCCGATGTCTTGTGGGCCACAAATGCGGGCCAGTGATCTCTGATCTTCTCATACCGGCCGATGAATTCTGGTGTCTCTTCTTTGTCGACAAACGTTTTCAGCTCATTCTTCCACCTCCTGAATAGGTCTGCCATCTTCTTAAGAGCATGAGACTTGATTAATTGCTCTATAACTGGCTTCTCCGGATCCTCCTCTGGCGGTAGGGTGAAATTTGCCTTCAGCTCAGTCCAAAGATCATCTTTCTGCATATCATTGACATAAGACACCTCAGGGTCTTCCTTCTTAGGCTTATACCATTGGTGGATGCTGATCGGGATCTTGTCCCTAACTAGAACCCCGCACTGAGCAGCAAAAGCATCCTTTGTCCGGAGGGGTTCAATCGGTTGGCCGTCGCGCGCGATTGCTGTGATCTCAAACCTTTCATCCGAGCGCAACTTTCTCTTCGGGCCTCGTCTCTTTACCGCAGTTGTGCTCGATCCGGAGGGCTAGAAAAAAGAAGAAAGACGAGTGTTAATTAATATGTGTACATACCAAAACAATGAATGCATCAATTAGCTAGTCAGCACAGGCTTAACTAATATATTTACCTGGCCGGACTCTGTTCGGTCACCGGAGCCGTCACCACGGGCTCCTTCTTGCACCAGCATTGGGTCACCGGAGCCATCATAATCATGTCTTTCCTCCTCCACTCTTCGATCACCGCAGCCTGCTTCTTCACCCTGTTCTTCCAGACCATCATTGTCGTTAAGATACGACAAGATATCACCTCCGGCTAAGATTATGTCCCCCAACACCTCTTCTGCTTGCTCATCTCGTCCGTGCTCCATTGTTTCTGCAAATATTACAACATGGCAATTATTACACAAACATGACAGCAGGTGGATATATTAGTGCAAACGTAGACCTAGCTTATTCCGGGTTTGGGGTGGCCTAGGCAACGCTTCAAGGGTAGGGGCGCGGCGGGAGGGGGTAGGAGACCGACATCGTTTTTTTCTAGGGTTTGGGTGTCCTCGAGAGTTTTGGTCGAGCGAGAGGGCCGGGGGGTGCTCCCGTGGTATAAGTTATCACGGTCGAGAGGGGGTATACATATCGACCGTCCATCATGTCGAAGTTATCTGGGAGGGAGTTATATATATCGACAACGACGACATACATACACGGGAAAATAATGTTATCGGGGAGGGGGTATATATCGACCCCCCCCCCACGTGTTGAAGTTATCGGGAGGGGGTTTTATATCGACAACGACGACATACATACACGGGAAAATAATGTTATCGAGGAGGGGGTATATCGACCCCCCCCTCGTGTTGAAGTTATCCCCCCTCGTGTTGAAGTTATCGGGAGGGGGTAATATCGACAACGACAACATACATACACGGGAAAATAATGTTATCGGGGAGGGGGTATATCGACCCCCCCCCCACGTGTTGAAGTTATCAGGAGGGGGTTATATCGACAACGACGACATATATACACGGGAAAATAATGTTATCGGGGAGGGGGTATATCGACCCCCCCTCGTGTTGAAGTTATCCCCCCTCGTGTTGAAGTTATCGGGAGGGGTATATATCGACGACGACAGACCCGATAAAACATAAGAAAACGAAGAAGAAATAAAAAGAGGAGAGAAGAAGAAAGGAATAGAGGAGAGGATTGAAGAAAAAAAAGAAGAAAAAAAGAGGAGAAGAAGAAAGGAATAGAGGAGAAGAAGAAAAAATAGAAATATTTTCTATTTTTTCTTCTTCTCCTCTATTCCTTTCTTCTTCTCCTCTTCTTTTTCTTCTTTTTTCCTCTTCTTATTTATTTCTCCTCTTCTTCCTCTCCTCTTCTTCTTTCTTTCCTCTTCTTATTTTCTTCTTTCCTATCCTTCTTTTTCTTCTTCTTCCCTTCCTAGCTAGATATATAAAACTTTTCTAAAATTGTAACTTTTGCATATATAAAACTTTTCCATGTGGATCATCATTTCTCATATATATCGAATATATATCCATTGTCATATATAAAAACTTTCTATATATGAACAAAAAACTTTCTATGAACAAAAAAACATTTTTGACATATATATTCATACATTTTGAACATCTACATACATACAAATTTTTTTTGTTCACATATACATTATAGCCACATACACATATACATCACATATGAACAAAAAAATTAAACTAATAAAAATAAAAAAACAGAGCCGGGGCGGCGGCTCTCACAGCGGGGGCGGCTAGGACGATGGCGACGGCGGGGGCGGCGAGGGCGCCGGCGCGGGGCGGGACGGGCGGGGCGGCGAGGGCGCCGGCGAGCACGCGCGGGCCGGGCAGGGGGCTCGGGGCGCCGAGGCGGCGCGCGCGAGCAGGGGAGCACGAGGCGGGGCGGCGCGTGGGGGCAGGGCGACGGCGACGAGCACCGGGCGGCGACCCGTCGAGGCAAGGGCGCGGGGCGACGGCGACGAGGAGCGGGCGGCGACGGCGAGCACGGGCAGCCTGGCGGCGTCGGGGGCAACTGGCGAGGTATCTCGAAAATTTCCTAAGTGTGGACTTATATAGCAAAGCCTTTAGTCCCGGTTCGTGGCACCAACCGGGACTAAAGGTGGGCATTAGTCCCGGTTGGTGCCACCAACCGGGACCAAAGGCCCCTTTTCAGCAGCCCAAAGGGCGGGAAGCGGCGGCCTTTGGTCCCGGTTGGTGGCACCAACCGGGACTAAAGGGGGGGCATTGGTCCCGGTTGGTGGCACCAACCGGGACCAAAGGCCTTGCGCTGCCCGCGGCCAAAAGTTTAGTCCCACCTCGCTAGTTGAGAGGGGCTCAGAGTGGTTTATAAGCCCCACTGCGGCTGCCCTCTCGAGCTCCTCTCAAATGCAGGCTTACGGGCCTAATGTCACACTGTGCTGTCTGTTGGCCTATTGGGCCTTCTGCGGGCCTGAATCCTGGCCCAGGTTGGGTTTCTAGTCGTATTCAGGCCGTGGTGGCCCAATAGGTGGCAGTTTTTTAAATAAAAAATCCAGTTTTTGGTTCTGTTTTTGCATTATTTATTTTCTTTTGTTTTTTGCTTTATTTTTAATTCTTTTTGCTTTTAGGTCAGCAAAATTATAAACTGTCTGTTAGTGCCATTAGTTTTAGAAAACATATAAACTTTCTATTAGTGCCATTAGTTCTTTATGAAAATTCTTTTTGCTGTATTTAGTTTTTTTGTTTTCTTTTTTGCTATATTTATTTTGTTTTGTTTCTACTTACAACAAAAAACTTATTTATTTTATTTTATTTTGTTTCTAATTACTTATTTATTTTACTTTATGATAATTCTTTCTGCTATTAAAGTTTCTATCAAAAAAAGTTCTTTATGAAAATTCTTTTTGCTTTTAATGATTAAAAATAAAAAAGAGGCGCAATGCGCGTTGATTTGCTTCAAGCCTTTCGGAATAGTGTAGACTGCACTGCACATAGCTCGATGCAGTCTACCTTATTCCTCAAGGCTTGAAGCTAAGCAACGTGAGCATTGCGCCTCTTCTTCATCGTCTCTGCACTCAGGGCTTATAAACCGCTCCTAGTGCCTCTCAGCTAGCGAGGTGGGACTAAAAAACTGCTTAGCTAGTAAGAAACTCTAGTACCGGTTCGTGCCACGAACAGGTACTAAAGGTGCTCGTGGGGCCACAGCCTCATTAGTACCGGTTCGTGGCACCAACAGGGACCAAAGGGTGGAATTGGTCCCGGTTCGTGCCACCAACCGGGACCAATGGCCTTGCACAGCGGCGTGGTGGTGAGTTTAGTCCCACCTCGCTAGCTAAGAGAGAGCCGCACCTGTTTATAAGGTGCGGTGCGCCTGAGCTGTCGAGCTCCTCTCTAAAGCAGGCTTACGGGCCTAACCTCTCTGCACTCAGGGCTTATAAAGCATTTCAAATGAACTCTGAAAAGGTTGAAAGTTGGCATGGTATCATCATTTCATCCACATAGCATGTGCAAGAAAGTTGAGAGGGTTACGGCAAAAACTAGATGCACTTCTTGTACAAAACGGACAATGGTATCATACTCGTCTATTACAAAGTTGGCATGGTATCATCATAATAGTTGCGGGAGAAAGTCTTCACTTTTTCTTCGCTTGTGTCATTTGCTTATTGCGCCGTAACCATGGATAATCTTCATCGTTTATCAGGATGCTTGGGTCAGCCTTGACTTTGAAGGGAGGAATTTCATGAAACTTTTCATAATCTTCAGACATGTCTGTCTTGCCCTCCACTCCCACAATGTCCCTTTTTCCTGAAAGAACTATGTGCCGCTTTGGCTCATCGTATGATGTATTCGCTTCCTTATCTTTTCTTTTCCTCGGTCTGGTAGACATGTCCTTCACATAGATAACCTGTGCCACATCATTGGCTAGGACGAACGGTTCGTCAGTGTACCCAAGATTGTTCAGATCCACTGTTGTCATTCCGTACTGTGGGTCTACCTGTACCCCGCCTCCTGACAGATTGACCCATTTGCACTTAAACAAAGGGACCTTAAAATCATGTCCGTAGTCAAGTTCCCATATGTCCATTATGTAACCATAATATGTGTCCTTTCCCCTCTCGGTTGCTGCATCAAAGCGGACACCGCTGTTTTGGTTGGTGCTCTTTTGATCTTGGGCGATCGTGTAAAATGTATTCCCATTTATCTCGTATCCTTTGTAAGTCAATACAGTCGAAGATGGTCCCCTGGACAACGAGTACAACTCATCACAAACAGTGGTGTCACCTCTGAGACGTGTTTCCAACCAACTGCTGAAAGTCCTGATGTGTTCACATGTAATCCAGTCGTCACACTGCTCCGGGTGTTTGGAGCGCAGACTGTTCTTGTGTTCATCGACATACGGGGTCACCAAGGTAGAGTTCTGTAGAACTGTGTAGTGTGCTTCAGACCAAGAATATCCGTCCCTGCATATTATTGAGTCCCCCCTCCAAGCGTGCCTTTTCCAGTCAGTCTCCCCTCATACCGCGATTTAGGGAGACCTATCTTCTTAAGGCCAGGAATGAAGTCAACACAAAACCCAATGACATCCTCTGTTTGATGGCCCATGGAGATGCTTCCTTCTGGCCTAGCGCGGTTACGGACATATTTCTTTAGGACTCCCATGAACCTCTCAAAGGGGAACATATTGTGTAGAAATACGGGCCCCAGAATGACAATCTCGTCGACTAGATGAACTAGGACGTGCGTCATGATATTGAAGAAGGATGGTGGGAACACCAGCTCGAAACTGACAAGACATTGCGCCACATCACTCCTTAGCCTTGGTATGATTTCTGGATCGATCACCTTCTGAGAGATTGCATTGAGGAATGCACATAGCTTCACAATGGCTAATCGGACGTTTTCCGGTAGAAGCCCCCTCAATGCAACCGGAAGCAGTTGCGTCATAATCACGTGGCAGTCATGAGACTTTAGGTTCTGGAACTTTTTCTCTGGCATATTTATTATTCCCTTTATATTCGACGAGAAGCCAGTCGGGACCTTCATACTGAGCAGGCATTCAAAGAAGATTTCTTTCTCTTCTTTCGTAAGAGCGTAGCTGGCAGGACCTTCATACTGCTTCGGAGGCATGCCGTCTTTTTCGTGCAAACGTTGCAGGTCCTCCCGTGCCTCAGGTGTATCTTTTGTCTTCCCATACACGCCCAAGAAGCCTAGCAGGTTCACGCAAAGGTTCTTCGTCACGTGCATCACGTCGATTGAAGAGCGGACCTCTAGCTCTTTCCAGTAGGGTAGGTCCCAAAATATAGATTTCTTCTTCCACATGGGTGCGTGTCCCTCAGCGTCATTCGGAACAGCTAGTCCGCCGGGACCCTTTCCAAAGATTACGTGTAAATCATTGACCATAGCAAGTACGTGATCACCGGTACGCATGGCGGGCTTCTTCCGGTGATCTGCCTCGCCTTTGAAATGCTTGCCTTTCTTTCGACATTGATGGTTGGTCGGAAGAAATCGACGATGGCCCAGGTACACATTCTTCCTGCTTTTGTCCAGGTATATACTTTCAGTGTCATCTAAACAGTGCGTGCATGCGTGGTATCCCTTGTTTGTCTGTCCTGAAAGGTTACTGAGAGCGGGCCAATCGTTGATGGTTACAAACAGCAACGCGTGCAGGTTAAATTCCTCCTGTTTGTGCTCATCCCACGTACGTACACCGTTTCCATTCCACAGCTGTAAAAGTTCTTCAACTAATGGCCTTAGGTACACATCAATGTCGTTGCCGGGTTGCTTAGGGCCTTGGATGAGAACTGGCATCATAATGAACTTCCGCTTCATGCACATCCAAGGAGGAAGGTTATACATACATAGAGTCACGGGCCAGGTGCTGTGATTGCTGCTCTGCTCCCCGAAAGGATTAATGCCATCCGCGCTTAAACCAAACCATACGTTCCTTGGGTCAGCTGCAAACTCAGCCCAGTACTTTCTCTCGATTTTTCTCCACTGCGACCCGTCAGCGGGTGCTCTCAACTTCCCGTCTTTCTTACGGTCCTCACTGTGCCATCGCATCAACTTGGCATGCTCTTCGTTTCTGAACAGACGTTTCAACCGTGGTATTATAGGAGCATACCACATCACCTTCGCAGGAACCCTCTTCCTGGGGGGCTCGCCGTCAACATCACCAGGGTCATCTCGTCTGATCTTATACCGCAATGCACCGCATACCGGGCATGCGTTCAGATCCTTGTACGCACCGCGGTAGAGGATGCAGTCATTAGGGCATGCATGTATCTTCTGCACCTCCAATCCTAGAGGGCATACGACCTTCTTTGCTGCGTATGTACTGTCGGGCAATTCGTTATCCTTTGGAAGCTTCTTCTTCAATATTTTCAATAGCTTCTCAAATCCTTTGTCAGGCACAGCATTCTCTGCCTTCCACTGCAGCAATTCCAGTACGGTACCGAGCTTTGTGTTGCCATCTTCGCAATTGGGGTACAACCCTTTTTTGTGATCCTCTAACATGCGATCGAACTTCAGCTTCTCCTTTTGACTTTCGCATTGCGTCCTTGCATCGACTATGACCCGGCGGAGATCATCATCATCGGGCACTGGTTCCTCTTGATCTTCAGCAGCTTCCCCCCTTGCAGCATCATTGGGCACATCGTCTGGTTCCTCTTGATCTTCAGCAGCTTCCCCCGTTGCAGCATCACCGTATTCAGGGGGCACATAGTTGTCATCGTCCTCTTCTTCTTCGCCGTCTTCCATCATAACCCCCATTTCTCCGTGCCTCGTCCAAACATTATAGTGTGGCATGAAACCCTTGTAAAGCAGGTGGGCGTGAAGGATTTTCCGGTCAGAGTAAGACTTCGTATTCCCACATATAGGGCATGGACAACACATAAAACCATTCTGCTTGTTTGCCTCAGCCACTTCGAGAAAATCATGCACGCCCTTAATGTACTCGGAGGTGTGTCTGTCACCGTACATCCATTGCCGGTTCATCTGCGTGCATTATATATAATTAAGTGTGTCAAAAACCATTACAGAACATCATGAATAGATAATTAAGTGACCAAATTAATAGAAGTTCATCATCACATTAGAACCAAAGTACATACATAGTTCTCATCTAACAACATATATATAGCTCTCCAGAGCATCTAATTAATTAAACCATACATTGAAACTATGTAAAACATTTCAATGCGAAAACAAATGCGATCATAATCGCAACCAAGGTAACAATTGATCCAACGGCATAATGATACCAAGCCTCGGTATGAATGGCATATTTTCTAATCTTTCTAATCTTCAAGCGCATTGCATCCATCTTGATCTTGTGATCATCGACGACATCCGCAACATGCAACTCCAATATCATCTTCTCCTCCTCAATTTTTTTTATTTTTTCCTTCAAGTAATTGTTTTCTTCTTCAACTAAATTTAACCTCTCGACAATAGGGTCGGTTAGAATTTCCGGTTCAACCACCTCCTAGATAAATAAAATCTATGTCACGCTGGTCGGTATATTTGTCATAAACAATAAATGAATCAAATAGTTATAAAAAGATAATATATACCACATCCGAATCATAGACAGGACGAGGGCCGACGGGGGCGGATACCAAAACCATCGCACTATGTAATAAGAAGGAATAAAATAGTAAGAAAATTAGACAAGTATCTATCTAAAGTAAGAATTTTTTTCTTTCAAAAAGAAGATAAGAACAAGAGGCTCACCACGGTGGTGCCGGCGACGAGATCGGCGCGGGCGGTCGACGGCGGTGAAGACGGGAATGGGACGTGACGGGCCGCTAAACCTAGACAAATCTCGAGGAAAATGGAGCTTTGAGGTCGAGCTTCGAGAGGACAAAGCTTAACTAGTGTGGCTCGGGCATTTCATCGAACACCTCATGTGCATAGGAGGTGAGCTAGAGCACCACAAAGCCCTCCCCTTGCCGGCCAGAGAAAAACAGAGCACTGGAGTGCTCTGCTCGCGGGCGAGGGGTATATATAGGCACCTCATTGGTCCCGGTTCGTGGCATGAACCGGTACTAAATCCGGGCCTTCTGTCCCGGTTCATGCCAAGAACCGGGACCAATGGTTGTGGGCCAGGAGCGAGGACCATTAGTCCCGGTTCGTGGCTCGAACAGGGACAAATGGTTCCATACGAACCGGGACCAATGCCCACGAGGCCCCGGCCGGCCCCCTGGGCTCACGAACCGGGACAAATGCCCCATGGGTCCCGGTTCGTGACTGAACCGGGACTAATGGGCTTGCCATGCCCGAACGAAAGCCCTGTTTTCTACTAGTGATATGCGGTGTCTCATATCTTCGCCCCGCTTTATTACTCTCCATCGCCCCGTGTCTAGAATTTTAAAATCATTCTGGAAAAATTTGATTAAAATGAGATTTGTTGATCAAAAAATTGAATTTCGTTTAGACGTGGACAGAAAGAAATTTCAAGACAATTTCCTTGGTAGCCCTTGAAATCACGGAATTCCAAATGAAAAGTTTGTAAACTTTTTAACTATGCCCTCACTTGATTCTCGCGGTACTCCCTGGTAATGTGTCACCCGACAAAGATGTCTATCTTATAGATAACCAATATAATTGGTTGTGCCGTGTCTATGCGTTGAAACTTGCAAGAGTGAGGAGAATCGAAGATCACAGATCGGATTGTCATTTCTTGTTGCATTTGGTAAATTTTAGTTCCCTGGAAAAAAAGTGTGGCAGTCGATTTGGATGAAGATGTAGAATGCATAACCTCGAGCAGTGAGTAGTAGGCTATGTCAGGTTTGGGTAGGGTGTGGGATTGTTGGAGACAACTTTGATGCGGGGATATTAAGAGGGATGGTCGGGGCGGCTGTGCCGCCAACTGTGAATGGAGTGGGGTAGGCGGTTCGAGAGGAAAATCGCGAGGAGGAATATCCGGAGCACAAGGAAGCATAGTCAACTATTGGATTTCATCCGATAGTGCTGGAAAAATCAAATGATTTTTAAAATATAAAAACAAGCAGCTAACGGTGAATATATGACCCCTTTTTGTCTATGTGTCATCCCTGATGTTTCCTCTCGGGATTTGTGCAATACTAGGAAGAACCGAGATCACGCCAAACGACTATATAACATCATCACGAACTAACATGTCAATGGATGGTTAGGAGGACACTGGTATCCCCAGCACACCAAGGTTCAAGTCCTATATATACTTGATGTTGGTGCTCTCATTATTCCTGTTTTTATTTCAGGCTTCCGGCGATATTCGTTCAGTGAGAGGAGACGTTCCCATTGACTTTCGTAAAATCTTAAGATGCTATGCCGGCTGAGTCTCATGGAGGTGCTCATAGGGGTAGAGTGTACGTCCGTCCCTTCATAAGGGTGAGTGTTTGCTCGTGTATGTGAGCGACTTCAATTGTACTGTGTTAAAAAAAGACTATATGACACCATCAATTTAGACATATGAAAAGTTTGATATATTTAGAGGTGGTCAGGAGTTGATCCTTAGCATGAGAAAGTTTTGGCCAAATTCACTGTTTTGACCCTTTTTCGTTAGTTTAGCACGATCTGATCCTATGTCCAAAACTATTTCGGGTCTGGCCCTTTTTCTACCACCATTGTCTTTGGGGGTAGGGTAACACATCCTACCGCCAAGGCCTTTGGCGGTAGGACTTATCTGCACCGTCACCTCCTTTTTTTGCGAAAAAGAGCCTACATCCATAATCTATGGCGGTAGGATGTGTTACCCTACCGCCATAGCTTATGACGGTAGGGTCTTCATTTTTGTTTTATTGCGTGCGTGACTCTATTATAATTACATGCATATGCCCCTACCGTCAAAGACCATGGCGGTATAATCTTTTTCACACCAAACAGGCGTGACAGTGTAAGTAAGTCTTACCGTCAAAAACTTTAGTGATAGGATGTGAAAAAGATGAGATGTGAAAAACTTTTACGTATAGGGTCAGATGATGGTTAAGTTAAGGAAAGGGGTCAAAACAGTGAACTTGTCCAACCCGGGACGAGAGACAAAATCCACGACTGTGACAGCGCCGTAGCCGTCGCATGGTGCGGGTGGCCCTGCCGCGTAGAAAAAGCCGCACCGACCATGTCCCCCCTTTGTCCTCTCTCCCCCGAGATGACACGCCCCCTCGCCTAGCTCGCCAACCTCCGCCGGGCCCCGCGCCGCGTCACCCTGACGCGACTAGCCCGCCAGCTCGCGTCCGTCCGTCCGCCTCCATTAACGCCGATCCGCCCCGTCGGCCAACGTTGTCACGCACGCACAACACACTGGATGCTTGAGTCGGCCGGCGTCACGGCTCGTCCGACCGGCGGCGACGCCAGATGCCGATGCGACGATGCCCACTCGCCGATCACGTACACGTCCATCACAGTATCTTTGCACAGTGCCGCGCGTGCGTGCTTGTCTGGACTGGACTGGCACCAGCGGCAACTTGCAAGATTCCATCCATCTATCCAGCACGGCGGAGGGCGGACCGAGAACTCTCCAGTCTCCTCTGCACACCGGCCGGCCGTTCGGTTTCCTTGGTAAACGGAACGAACGGTCCTACACTCCTACTCCTGCTGCTAATAAGGCATGGCCGTGCGCGTCGGGTCTGCTCTGCGTCGCCGGTGCACCGTGACAGACATATATAGAACGCGACGGCGACGCCGACTGCACCGTGCACGGTGGAGGAAGCTACCTTCGGGCGCAAGGAGAGCATCTTGTTCTCCGGCCGTACGTCCATGCCGCCGCGCCGGCTTCTATATATATATATAGGACACCCACTGGACGCACGGCCTCGCATACGTTACCACTAGTAGGCCACGACCAACCGCTCCCGTCGATCCATCCGTCAGCTCCATCATCATCTGATTGCCGCCGCCGCTTGCCGCCCATCCAGCTCACACTGACCGCTACGTCTCACTCTCTCCTCCCGTCCTCAGGTCCTCCCTCTCCTAGCTAGGTAATTGCCTAGCTACGGGTAGAGCTAGCTAGCTGGTGATCACCACGCGCGCCCGCAGGCCGCAGCTCCTTTTAAGCCGGCCGGGTCGGACACGGCATGCGCTGCTCCGCTCGCACGGCAAACGATGGCTCCAGCTTCCGCCTCGCTCCTCCCCGCCGCCAGCTCCAAGCGCCCCTTCGCCGCCGACCAAGCCTCCGACGCTGATGAGCAAGAGCAGCCACTCGCGCAGGTCAGTCTCTGCTCAGTGCTCACTCTGTCTCTCTCTTCTCCGGCAAGCGACGTTCATACTGATGCGCGCAGCGTGTGCTGAACTGTGGTGACCAGGAGGGACCGGTGACCAAGAAGAACGGCGACGGCCAGAGTCAGCAGCAGCAGCCGAAGCTGGAGTGCCCGCGGTGCAGCTCCACCGACACCAAGTTCTGCTACTACAACAACTACAGCACCGCGCAGCCGCGCCACTACTGCCGCACCTGCCGCCGCTACTGGACGCACGGCGGCACGCTGCGCAAGGTCCCCGTTGGCGGCGCGTGCCGCCGCGGCTCCGGCAGCGGCAAGCGCCGCAGGTCCTCCGCGGAGCCCCACACGCCCTCCTCCGACTCGCCGCCACCGCCGCAGCAGCCGGAACAGCAGGACGCGCTCCCCCCGCTCCCGGTCTTCCCGTTCCTCACCGACGGCGCCGTCTTCCTGCCGCAGTTCGACCTCGGGCTCGGCGGCTTCCCGTGGACGGCACCGACGGCCACGGACCACCTCTATGACAGTCTCGCGCCGTGGGGTGGCTGCGACGGGGCGCTCGCCCCCTCCGGCGCGTGGGAGGACTTCGGCGGCCTCGAGCTTACCTGGCCACCACCGCCACCCCCGGCGGCCGGCAACTGATGATCGGCGTCGTCATGTCAGTCGGCGTGTCGCCGGCGCGTTCGAGGCTCCTGTTTTATCATCGCAGCCTCGAGGGATCGACCAGCTAGTTGTTGCTTACCTTACCAGTCTGCAGTGTCACCAGTGTGTCTCCTGAGCTAGGAATGTACTCATAGAGCTCCATCGATCCTCCCATTTCTTCTCATGCTTAGTTATAAATGATGTGGCGATTGTTGTTTTAATCAATGGACCATGATCAGTCGTGTAGCTGCAGGGAAGAGGATGTAACTTGGTATGTGCAGTGATATATTATATGTTTGCAATAAAATGGTTAAACGGTGTTGCTCCAGCAAGAAAAATTACGAAGGAAAAGACATACTAGATGTAAATTTATCTTGAACCGAGTCCGTGATGCACACAACCCACCCCACACACACGCCACAAGCAACCATGAGCCACATCACCAGCGTTCCTCCCACTGAATGGAATGCCAGGATCATTGCTTCTTCGATTATTCGAGCAACCCAACGCGTCCACTTAAACGGACGCGCTTTGTTCGCTTTGTGTATGTTTAGGTCGGCCGCCAGCTTTTCGTTCGCCCTGTTTTTGTTTGGGTCGGCAGTGCGCCCAACACACGGACCCATTTTCACCCGTGCGGCCGGCTTGCCGTCATTTTTCAAACAAAATACAAGCAGACAAATATAGCATAGTTCACAAGCCAAATAAATATGTCATAGTTTACAAGCCAAATAAAATTAAATTGTCTCAAATACATTAAAAAAAGATAACATATGCTTAACCAAATCATCTTGCAGCTTAATGTGAGTTTCTCAATCATGCATTTGATGATGAAATTGAATGAATTGTGCAAACGTTGCGGCCCCTCCATTCTCAGGAACATTGTCATCATGGAACTGAAACCCTTGGTTGTAGATACGTTCCGGGCGCTCATAATTTACGATCATATTGTGCATGATCACACAAGCAGTCATCACCTCTCACAACTTTTTGGTGCCCCAGGTTCTAGCAGGATACCCAACGATGCCCCATCAAGATTGGAGAACACCAAAGACACGCTCCACATCCTTCCTAGCACTCTCTTGCTCTACAAATCTCCTCCTCTTCTCAACTATAGGGTTGGAAATTGTCTTCACAATAGTAGTCCACTGAGGATAGATACCATCAGCTAGGTAGTATCCTTTGTTATAGTTGTGGCCATTGATATTAACATTCACCGGCGGGCAGTTGCCTTCGGCAAGCCTTGCAAACACCGGCGAGCGTTGAAGCACGTTGGTATCATTGTGCGATCCGGCCATGCCAAAAAAAGAGTGCCAGATCCGAAGATCTTGTGAGGTTACGGCCTCAAGTATGATAGTGCAAGCCTTGACATGGCCAGTATACTACCCTTGCCAAGCAGGGCAGTTCTTTCACTCCCAGTGCATACAGTCTATGCTACCAAGCATCCCCGGGAAGCCCATGCTGGCATTCATCGCCGACAAGTGGGCTGTATCTTCAACATTTGGCTCTCTCAAGTACTCAGGGCCAAACACTGCAATCACAGCCTTGCAGAACTTGTATATGGAGTCTAGGCACGTAGACCACTCATACGGACGTACTCATCAATGAGATCATCGGGAACTCCGTATGCAAGCATTCGGATAGCTGCAGTGCATTTCTGATAAGAAGAGAAGCCAACCTTTCCAAGGGCGTCCTCCTTGCACTCGAAATACTTATCTTATCCGACTACCCCTCCCCAATATGGTTGAAAACATGCCTAGCCATGAAACGACGCCGGAATTGGTGATGTTTGAAGAGCAGGTTGGGTGCCTCAAAGTAGGCCTTCCAAAGAAGGAAATGGCCACTCTCTCGGTTGCGATTCAACGCCGGAGTGTGCCCCGGAACAACGGCCGCTGCCTACTAAGGTGGTCATGGACGACCAACACAGCAGCCACCATCTCCTCATTGTCGGATGAGGAATCATCGGAGTCGCAGAGGAAATTGTGGAAAATAACTCGTCGGCGGAGTCCGGTTGTACCTTAGGGGCAAACCGTCGAACAGCTTTCGGGCGTCGCCGAAGATGCTGGCCGGCGAAGAGACGCGCGCCTCCCTTGGACCATGTAGCTGGCCTGGCGGCGTTCGAGGAGTGTGGCGGCGTCAGACGAGCGTGCCGGCGTTGTCGAAGGAGCTGGCCGGGGGCCAAGGTGGTGCTTGTGGCGACGTCGGGGAAGAAGCTGCGGTGGTCCGGCGGCGAGGCGGTGGTGCCGGCGACGTGGGAAGGTGGTGTGCTGCGGGGAGGTATGTGGGTGCGGACTGCTTGCGAGGGCACCGAAACTGGGCGGCGGCGGCGACGGGGTGGGGCCGGCGGTGGCTTGCTGTCCATGGGGGAGGAAGAGAATGGCCTATGTGTCACCGACTAGCGGGCCAGGGAGGAGTAGGCGGGCGTCACGTGTGTCCGCCTCGTGTCCGCGCCGACCCAAATGAGGCCCAAATTTGGGCCAGGAATGGGTCGCCTGAATGAAAAACAGACGTGTGTTCGTTTGGGTTAGCGCGTTGGGCCGACTTTTATGTCTGTTTGACCCAAACAGACATGCACGGACGAAATGGGTCGGCGCGTTAAAGTTGCTCTTCCTCCCACTGAATGCCAGGATCGTTGCTTTTCCAATTACCATCAGCTTGACTGGACCATGAAATCAGCCAAGCTCTAAGACTTAAGAGCATCTCCATCTCAACTGGGAAAATTGATCTCTCATATGCCCGCGGGCACGTCCGGATTCTTCTCCTCCTTGCGTCTGTCCGCGGACAGGAGGGGCTCGACCCCTATACCCCGCAACCGTCTTTTTCAAATTCAAACCCCCGAATTGTCTCGAAAGCAGAGTTTAGTTGAACTAACTACATCAGACCAAACTCCACACTGCCTCCCAAAAAGCTAGGGTTCCTCCGCCTCCCGTCGGCGCCGCCGCCGGTTCGCCTCGTCTCCGGTGGCCTTAGGGCCATGGGGCAAAGTGGACCCCGGTTCTTGCCGGTGGGAGGGCTCCGTTTTTAGACCTTTTTTCGATTTTTGTTAGGATTTGTGTCCTGTTCAGGAAGGCGAGAAGGCAGCGGCTCCCTGAAGATGAAATAAAGGTCTCCCCGCCTAGTCCACGTTCTGGTGGTGCGTCTAGCATTGTCGGTGTGTCTTCGGTGGATCTGTCTTTGATGGATTTGCTCGGATCTGGTCACTGTTCATCATCTATGTTCGTGTGTCTTCAGATTAGATGCTTCTGATCTACGTTACTCTTCGTCGGCGGCGGTTGCTGTGATGGCGCGTTGATCCTATGGGGCCTTAGCACGACTACTTCCCGACTCTCTACTACAACATATTTTGCCCGGCTCCGGCGAGGGAAGGGCGATGGCCTTCGGCTTGCTTCAGTGCTCGTAGTCGTCGTTAGGCGCTCCGTCCGACGCCTCAGGGCTGAGCCCCAATGACTTTCACATTCTTGGGGCGGAGGCGACTGGCATCTATCCCTGCAGTGGTCAACAACCGGCGCAGGAAGCCATGGAGGAGCCGGTCCTCGCCATCCAAGTCGGAGGATCTGCAAGACCCGCAACCAGGCCTTCTTGGGGAAGATTGCAGCGCTTTGGGGAAGAGGCACATAGTCCTCTCTCTGAGATCCGTGTGTACACGTGGCGTTCTATAAAGCTGCTCTAACTTGATGGACAGAAAGACCCGGTCTCACAGGACTAGCCATCATTGGTTGTTAACAAATTAGCAGGAATTTTTTGAAGCACAAGGGATACATCCTGTCATGTAGCATCAGGAAATAACCAATATGTTACCAACAAATAAATGTACTGGCTGGCTGTTAACCATACGATTACAGAGGCTATATCAGCAGTGGAAAGAATGGTATGGTTTTTCTGAATTAATCTCTTTCTTACGGCAGGCACCACCCAAAGAAAGCAGGCATCAAACAGACAACACTTTCAACCAGTTGAGACTTTGGGTGAAAACCTAAAGATATCTATACAGGAAAAGAAACCAACAGCTCCGCGCTCTTACGCTAGCTTCGCACTCGGAACAGGGAAACCAAAAACCTGGAACACTCTGGCTTCTCCGCGACAATAACCAAACCCCACACGCCCGTGACAATTACCAAACCCCACATGGACAGGCGCTGGACAGCCATGACCAGGACTCCTCCTTGGTGGTTGTTCGTCGGGCAAGGACGGGGACACTGCTTCAACTGGATGATTGCTGGTGTTTGTGCTTTCAACCAGCTTTGCAAACTGGGCTCTCGGTGTATCTGTGAGCAGCCCCATTTAGCTTCTGGTATTGCTGAACCCCTGTTGAAAATATCAAACAGAAAGTGAATGCAAAGACCCAAACTAACACTAGTGCGTTGCTCTGTTAGAGCTAGCCCTGCTGTATAGGTCTAGTTTATGTTTTATTGTACTGCATAGTTTAATTGTCATATAATTTCATTAGTAGGTTCAAGGAAAATTGCATGTGTTGCTTCATGACACGGGCGGATCAGTAGCTGGAGAAGCAGAGAGGTAGAAGCGTGTGCGGCGGCAGCGACGTGAGCACATCCGCAAGTTTGTAGCTGAGGGCAACCATGCAAGTGCCCTTGGGAGTCGTTTTGTGTAGGCGTGTGTTTCAGTGAACCAGGAACGGCCCCAATGCACCCAGTGAAGATGCGGCCTGGAAGTGCAAGTGCCATGTATACCTGTGTTTGTTAGCTAGATTGCATGGAGGTTGTTAGTGTCAGCCGGCTGAATGCATCTGTTTTGGCTGGGTTGTGCAGCCGTTGCGGAGATGCTGCACAAGTGGAGAACGTGTGCGTGCATGTGGCTAGCTAGTGGAGAGTGAGTTTAAGATCAGGCCAGTGTAGCTTGGTGAGTTGTACGTTTCGGTACTTACGCTATTGTATCCGGTTCATTTGTTAGTGAGAAGAAAGAAACAGTGAGAAGACACGAGTCGTGCGGTGCCCCAAATCTCCCTGGGTGCTCTCCTGTGTGTGTGTGTGTGTGTGTGTTTTCTGGGCAGCCCCAACATGCTTATTCCCTCCAAGGGAAACAGCTCAGCGCAAATTGCATTACACAGAATAACATTGTTCATGTGTTCTGGATTTGCAAAAAATAAAACTGTATTTTGATCAGCAAACATGTCGAAGACAATTTACAATGGGAGGAGAACGAAATATTACCTTTAAAAATTTATGAACAAGCCCATAGCCATTAACAACACGGATTCTTTAATCTGCAGAAGTAGTCAGGACTTGCCGGGAACTTCCTTGAGCAAACTGCAGCGCGAGATACAGATGCTTAGGTGGTACTGGTGGCATCACGTTACCTGAATTTTAGAGTCCAGATCTCGAGAAGGCTAAGCATGAATGTTTCTTAATGAAGTATTAAGTTTCCTAAAATGCATGCACTGCACAATCATGCACATGGAAGTCAGTAATTTTCTTCTGGCCAGATTTCTTGTTCCCGCTTCTTAGATACTTTTGTACTGAAGCTTCTTTTCGGCAGTCATCAACGGAATTGAACACTAGATGATGTTACTACATGTCTACATATTGATGCTTTCTTATATCAGCCTACTATTACTTAATTCTAAAGAACATCGACGGATGCTTTTAACTATGATTAGAGTGGCATACCAGTTGTATCAAATAAATGGCAGCTTCCCTTGTGAGATCCCACCAGGCCACCATTGCAACCTTCAAAAGTAACAGAGAAATATAACATAAGCTCATCTAGTTTCATGGCCACTACACAAAGTACACATGTTCACTAACAAGAAAATAACTGTACCTGTCCATCTGGGAATAACATGCAGTGGTAACCGACTCATGCAGATCATTCCAGTCTTCAACCATATGCAACTATTAGTAGTGTTATTTACCAGTTTACCGACCATGATAATCAGAAATGATATCCAATTTGCAGGCCCTAACCATAGTTAATCACACAAAAGCAACTACATGAACTATCTTTACATCTGCAGCCTGAGGATCAACTAATAGTGCTATTCAGCAGTTTACGAAGTATGAAAATGGTTACACAACGGACATATCAAATTGCATGTCGCAACAGATTCACTACTAACACAAAAGAAGTGGATCTTACAGCAGTGCAAAAACTGAAGAACACAACAGCCAGGCCTTCGGTTCAATCGGCAGTATGCAGTGTATTGTTGCATGCTGAAGCCTATTGCCCAGTTAGTGTAGCCAAGTGACACAGGTGGAATGTAATATTTTCCATATAGCACGTGGCTTAATTTTAGACGTTTTGATGATCACAATCCTTACAGCCGCACTAGACACCATCAAAACTAAAAATTACTGCTTGCTGTGTATGGTACAGAACATACACTGGTATGGGTTTTCGCTATGGGAGCCCCTCCTGTATGTACAACAACGGGCTCAGGGTTCTTGGCTGTTCACCCGGTGATGAAGCTCGAGCATCTCCTGGTGGTTGGGGTCCACGGAAAGTGCTGCGCGGCAGTCCCGGAGGGCGCCTGAGATGTCACCCACGTGCTCATGGAAGGCCGCACGCAGATGGAGCAGGTTCAGGTCCGCCTTAAAGGCAATTGCCTTAGTCAGCTCTGAGATGGCATCTTTCTCCTTGTGGTTGTCCATCAGAACTGAGAACCAGATCATACAGGAGTCCACATCAGCATAAAGGGGGACATGAGAACTTTAAACAGATGAGCTAATTCAGGAACTAAATGAAATATGTGGTTGTTACACCAACTGATCAGGTTGAGCATAGAATATGGCAAACAGCATTGACTTATTACTAGCCCATGTTAGGAACTGGGTAGTTGGTTTGTTAAAGTATCAACAAACCCTCTCTGGGAGTTGGGCGCAGATGAGCTACAACCAATAACATATCGAACTACTTTGACCAGAATTTTATATTCAAAGTTTCAACCTTCTTTGATACTGGTGATCTAAAACTAGATACGCTAGGCAGGTACAAGCGCTTACCAGCAGCACGGTATCTGTAGGGGTAGACCCGGAGGGGGTCAAGTTTGGTGACCATCTGCAGATCAGCTTTAGTTAGATCCCGGTCACAATACTCAGACCTCTTCTCGTATGCTGATGCATTGCTCCTGGCCTTCTCTATCAGCTTGGTCATTTCCTCGAACGCACCGGTCCTGTTATTCCTAAGGAAATGAACCCTGGCGAGGCCTTGATGAGCTCTGGTGTGGCCAATCTTTAAGGCGTTGATGTAGCATTCAGCTGCCAAGTCTAGATTACCGCAATCCACATAAACACTCCCAAGGTTATTCAAAGCCTGTAAGATGTGAAACAAATATATGTGTTAGAATGCTTCTTGTCTGGACATTTCAGTCTAGAAAGTTACAGAATCATCTATATATGAACTTGGATCTAGCTGTGCTAAAGGAACAGTTTTTAATTAAGTAGCTTAATTCATGCAGCAAAGAACAAAGGCAGGTAGCTAAGATGATTACAAACACGATGAAATTCATCTGAGCAGCTACTGAAGCCAACAACCCACTCCATATGGGGAAAATGGCATTCTATACCCTGGATGGTATGGCATGCTCTAACTTAGACAAGAAGATATCCATTTGACAAGAAATCAAATCACTCTTGGAGTACCCTCAATAGACCAGTTAATGAGTTGCCATGTTAGGAGCACCAGGACAGCCATTTTTTAATGGTAAGTGCACCATTCCCATTACTCAATGCAACAACGAATATGACATCCTAACAAGGGCTATGTATAGCAACACCTGATCTGAATCATAAAGAGTCACCTATACATTTAACAAATGAGGAAATGCACATGCATATACTACACAAAAGGAATAGGTAGAAAAGTCAACAAAGTTCCACTCCGTAATTTGCGAGCCTGGGACAAAACCCTTCTTTGCTACATAAGTATTTACGGTATAAGATCTCTGGATCTCTATATAGCAATATGTCACAGGAGAAACAAGGCAGCAAATCCTTATCATGCATGGAATGTTTATCCAGGCAGATCTGAGAAAGAGGTGTAGAAAAGTCTTACCTGGCCCTTCCTAAGTCTATCTGAGGGACACCGTAATGCATCTTCAAGAAGCGATACGACTGTTGCCGAGGTTGACGGCTCAAGACTCGAATCAGCTAAAGCATAAGCTTTTAGAAAGAATGCCTCAAATGATCTCTGTATGGCAATCGATGCTTCCGCTTTCTGCAATCCTTCCTCGCAGTGGCCAGTATCATACAGTATCCATCCTTCGTAAACAAGCCGTTCATGTTGGCTTGCCGCATGCTCGCGAGCAAGCTGCAAGCTGCGCATTGCTGCCTCAGGACAATTTAATCTGGAAAAAGAACAAAGACAATTGCATTGGTCCTAACATATACTGCCAAAGAATTAGATCATGGAGGAGGCATGTGCAACTATGCTGATCTGTGATCAGCCATCTACTAAATTAGCATTCCAAGACATGCCAGGCATGCAAACCATGTGATGTAGCATCTACAATGCCAATAATTGATAGACTAACAAACTGCATTATGCCAGCTATTAATTGTTCTGTGCAATAACATAAATTAATTAAGTTACCTGAGAAGTAGCAAAGACTGTCTGAAGTACAGTACTCCCTTAGCAGCATCTGACTCCAGCATTTGATATATGACCGAGAGGGATCCAATATCATCCACAGAGGACCACCGATCATAAAGCTGCATCCAGCAATCAGCAGTCGTCCATTGCTCTACATTCTCCATCACAAGTGTACGTAGCTGCTTCGCAGCCACCCGACCACCAATCATACGATAATCTGGAGCAAGCGTGAGGATTGCCTGTACATCGCATAAGGCAGCTCTGTAGTCCTCTAGAGCAAGGTAGCAACAGAACCTTAGCTCTAAGCATTCCAGGACCAGCTTGAACCCCAGGATCCGGTTAATCTCCATCAGGGCAGCTTCAACACTTTGCCTTTTCATCAACGATGCAGCTCGAAACATATAGGGGTATGTAAGCGTCGGATCCAGTTCAGTAGCCTTATTGAGATTCTCCAACTTGCTATCACCGTCCAGATATAGGGCTCTCTCTTGATACATCCACCCAAGAGGCCAACGAGATGACATGACAGAGTCAAGCAAGTTGAGAGAATAATGCTTATTGCTCCTCAGAGAGGCCAATCTAGCCAAGCCCACTACCGAGTAGACATGACCAGCGGTAAAGGCAGCATTGAACAGGCGCTCCGCTTCAGCATGATCTTTCCTTAGCAGCCTCACGCAAGCCAGCTGATGCAAGGACAACTGCTTCTGTCTAGAATCTGATGCCGAGTCAACCAGCTTCTCCAAGAAGCTTACAGTGACATCTGATGTTGCACTGATGCTCATGGAGACTTCACCAAGAAGGCAATATAGGGAGAAGGATGCATTGCCAGCCATAGTGGATCTCTGCTGCTTATTCGCAGAGGAGAATATCCTAACCACTTGCTCATCATTCAAGCATTCTGGAAGCTCATTCAGGAGCACCTGCAAGCATGACGCGGCAAGTATGGAACAGCCCAGCTCAATAGCACACTCCATGTAATCTATGGCATCTTGCCTGGAAGAAACAAAAGAAGCAAGCTTTTGCTCGCAAGCATCCTTGAGGCCCTTACAGCAGAATTTGTTAGCAAAATCAAGCATCTCCAAAATAGATTCTGCTGACAAATACGGTAGTCTTCCTGACAGGCTGAATTTACTGATGGCCCGCATACCAATAGGCGAGATGCCGTTCCGAGACATGTCAATGACCTCAAGATGTGATTCCTTAAACCCACCATTAAGCATCGCATACAGTGGAGTTGACAAGGCCGCAAGCTTCCGCCTATCGCAGGCAATCATGTCATCTCTTATCCGGAAATGAACCACCGGGGAGCCCTGGAACTCATCAGATTCGTCGTCATAGCTTATCCCGAGCGAATCGGCGGAGATCTGCGAGACGAAATCCAGCAGCTTGAACTCTTGAGAGCACTTGCCGCACGAGCCAAGAAGGTCAGATATGGGCTCCTCCCCTCTCTTCTCGTACTTGAGCCATGCCCCAAATATGAGCTTCTCGTGTATCGTGCTCGCCTTCTCCCACGCAGCCTGGAGGCTCCTTCGCGACAGCTTGGCCTCACCAAGCCCGCGGAAGACCTGGAACTGGAGCAGGTACAGGCACGACTTCTCGTCGGGAGGGCAGTATTCCAGCTCCTCGTGAATCTGAGCCAATATGTCGACGTAGTCAGCGGGCTTGAAGTGCGGGAGGACCGGCGGCTCCGGCATTTTCATCAGAGATTCTCTGCATCGCAAACACAAGGAAAGACAGTTGAATCAGCTGGCTCTGCACACCAAAAACGAACTAGCAGCACTAAAAATCTGAATTTTGATGTTCACCGCCCTAAGACCGGACTAATTAACCAAGGTACAACAAAATTCAGCAGCAAACAGAGCAGACTTGAGCCAAGAACGCTTACATCGAGGAGGAGGAGCTGGAGTGGCCAGTGAACTTGGAGAGCTTGCCTTTGTCCATGGGCAGCCATGAGTGGGTGGCGGACTGGAGCTTGGTCTCCTTGCAGGAGGTCAACTCGGAGAAGAAGAGCTTCCTCATGGCACATAAATACCACGGCGAATCAGAGCCCGCCCCCGTCTTCTTCCTCGAATCTGCCCAAACCCCTGGCAAGAACCGACGCAGATCTTCCGAGGACCCAACCACCGGGAGAGAGAGGGGGGCGGAGGGAGGAAGGGGACGCCTTTAATGGCACGAGCGAGCCAACGAAGCAGCTAGCGCCCCCGCTGCAAGCGGCCAAGGGTAGGGAAGAACTAACCACTCCCCCTCTCCTCGCCCTTTTTTAATTCGCACCCCAACCGCACCCGCACCGCCAGACCAAATCCGGCCCCGTGAGCTGAGGTGAGCTGAGCGGAGCGGGGCAACCCACCGCACCAGCTGGGGGACGACGACGAACGGACAAATCGTCCTTCCAAGATGCGCGCTTTCCTCTTCTTCCCTGGAGCGGAGCGGGAGGGAGGGATGGAGGGAGCACGGGCGGGCGCGGGGATGCGCCTCCGCACCTCCTTGGCGGCGGAATTGCCGGGGACCCCGGTCGCCGCTGGGCCTCGGGCGAGCCCTCCTCGATCTCCGGCGCGGCTTGGCGGGTCGGGGCCGGCCGGATCGAGTCGAACCGGCAGCGGGGGACGTGGTGCGTCGGAGGGGGGAGAGCGGGCCGGCGGGGGAAGGGGGGCGGCGGCGACGGGAGGAGGGGAGGGAGAGGGTGGTCGGGGTCGCGGCGGGTGGGCGGGCGGGCGGGCTCAGTGCGCGGCTCCACTGGACCTCGGGCGGGGGGGGGGGGGGGGGGGGGGGGGGGTGGGTATCCGAGGGGAAAGGGGGGAGAGGGAAATACGGGGGTTGTTTGCTGCTCGCTCGTCCTTTTTTCCTGGGAGTCTGAATTTCTCTATCTATTCTGCCACCATCCCATTCCCATGGCCATGTGTGCTGGTTGGCAGACCACCATGCAAAAGTGGAGTGGAGATGGATCTCGTATTGGGGGAATAATCAGGGGAGATGACAAGCGCAAAAGGCAATGGGGGCAGCTGAATTGGGCGCATGGGATGGGCTTTGAAGCTGACATCAACCCCATGGATGCCCACCCACCCACACCCACACCCACACATACATGTAGACAAGTGCAAAAGGATTAGTAGGCTGGTTTGCTCATGTAGATGAGCAAGGGCCCAAACAGATAGAACTGAAAAATGACAGCGGTTCACGGCGCTGCATGTTCCCCTCCACCGCCGGATGCTTTTCGGCGCCGGGGAGGCGGTCGGGGCGTGCAGATAGGGTTGCCTTGGTCTTGGCTAGGGCTAGGTGTAAGTGCCAGGTGGCGGAATGGAATGAGGTCTCCCTGTCATGTCCTTGCTCCGGCGATGCAACTCGGCGTTGGTGGAGTACGTGTGGAGCTTCGGTGACATATCTGACTTCCTAGTTCTGTTTGAACGGATCTGGGGTGGTCTAGCCCTCTTTGTCGCCTTCTAATGGATATCGAGCTCCGCCTAGGGTTAGGCCTAGGTGTCAGCCCGGTGGTAGCTAGGCGGTAGAGTCACCGGCAGCGTAGAATAAGGTCACTTCCCGGTTCTGCCAGGGCGGATCTGATGTGGTCCAGCCATCTTCGTCGCCTTCTAATGCAGCATAAACCTTCGCTAGAGTTAGGTCTAGGTGTTAGCCGATGGTGGTGGGGCGGTCGCGTCGGCATGGAATCGGGTATCCCCATCATGTCATCACTTGCCGCTACAACAAGTCATACATGTCTTCGGCCGGACCTTGAAGAACCTCCTATGCCCCTGCCACCGCCGGCGAACTAGGGTGTGTGCCTTCGGGCAGACCCGCTCCTTGTCTTCCCATTCCTCAATGATGGCATCGTCTTCATGTTGTAGTTCAACCTCAGACTCGGTGCAACACACTAAAATTGTTGGTACGTACTATATACAATAAAATAGCTTGTTCTAGTTCCCACAGCTACAATAGACAAGGTTGTAAGATAGAAGTTTGTTGTCAGACAGGGATGTGGGCGCAAAGGTCTGGTGCGTCTGAAATGTATATGAATGTGGATGATCTGAATACACCACTATCTGGGCAGGGGGCTTGGTTACTGATACATCCATTTTGCATATCTATTTTTATTATAACTTACTCCTTATTTAATGATATTTTGCACATTATTGCTCGATTCAAATGCCTTTCCCCCTTTAATTTGAATGAAACACACAAAGAGGGGAATTCTTAGGAATTACCAGACAGTCGAAAAACAAGGCTAAAAATGTACTTGTAGAAAAAGCGATTTTGGAACTCCAAAAATAGCCAGAAAATTCCATAAATTATTTTGGTGGAAAGAGTCCAGAAGCTAGAAGATGGGCCAGAGGGGAGCACAGGGCCTCTATGCGCCCTGTCCAAGCACCCCTAGGTCGCGTGGTGGGGCCATGTGGAACTTTGGCCACTACCTCTCGACGCCCTTTTGGCCTATATTTTTCTCCTGGCCTAAAACTTTGTGAGGGACTTTTTATGGGATTTTTTCGCCGCCGCTACGAGGCGGAACCGAGGCGAAGCACTTTTGCTCTCCGGAGGTATGATTTTGTCGGAGATTCATCCCTCTAGGAGGGGCAATTCAAAGCCATCATCATCACCAACAGATCATCATTGAGATCATCATCTCCATCAACATCTTAATCAGCATCATCATCTCCATCAGCTCCCCCAGCCCTAACTCTCTGTTCTATCAACTTATGTCTCAGATCCTTTGTTGAGTATAGTTTCTGGTGTTGATTACTCTTTGTAGTTGATGCTTATAAGTTTATTTGGTGAAAGATTGATATGTTCAGATTGTTATTCATATATTCATCTCCACTAATCATGATCCATATGATGTGTTGTGAGTAGTTCGCTACGTTCTTGAGTACATGGGATAAACCTTGTTACTAGTAATCTTGTGAAGTTGAATCAAGTTTAATGTTTTGATATTGTGTTGTGGTGTAATTCTCTAGAGGTGACGTGCGAACGTCGACTGTACATGACTTCACCTTTAAGGGCCTATAGGAGTGCATCGTGTGATTAAGATATTACCATACCCTAAGTTTATGAACTGTTGCATGAGGGGTGTTGGAAGCCTAGAGTGTATTGGTATTGTTAGATGTTCTCTTAATTATTCTCTTGTATTTTGTGAATTCTTGCATAGAGGGTATAATCATAAGTATGTTGTTAGTTCAAGTAAGAACAACACACTATCATAGGTTCCACCACACAACAAACTATCAAAGCAATGCGGTAGCTCAATGAATCTTGATGAAAGTATCTTGGTGAAACTCCCGCGTGTCCTCGAGAATGCCTTGATCCCTGTAAGTAAAACAACCGACTTGTCCTTAGCATAATTAAGGATTGGGACACTTTCTGCACCGTTGCAATCTTTGTTACTATTTACTTTCTTGCAATTACTCCTGCTTTCAAACAAACCATCAAACACTCATTTCAGCTTTCAAAGTCAACTCTTGCTAGTTTCCATCAACCAATTCCTTCCGCTCCTCGTTGGCTCGACACTCTCACTTATCGAAAAGTCTATGATATATCCCCTACACTCATGGGATACCAGTTAGCATTCCAAAATCAATCTAAAGTTTGTGGTAATTCTGAGATGGGACTACAAGATGCTGACTATGCTACAATACCGTTGGAAGATCCTATGAGAGAAGCTACTAGATATTTGTTCACTGAAATGAACCGAGTGGAGAACTTTGAAGATCAGGGGGTAGAATTTAGATATGAGGTTGATGTTGAGGACTTGCAAGGTCATTGGGAAGAGGTTTTGGAAAAGATACAGAAGCAAGACTTGAAGGTTGCTTTTCCTAAAGACATTATGCAAGTTTTGATCCATCAACATGGAGCTTCTTCATGCGTTTTATACCAATATGACTCAAATGGCAGTGCCACAAGTATGTGGTACTATCATTACTATTTTATATCTTTTGGCATGAACATGTGTATCACTACGATCGAGATTCAATAAACCATTCATTTTAGGTGCAAGACCATTGAAGGTATTATTCAAATAAACAGAGTAACCATTATTCTCCTTAAATGAATAACCATATTGCGATAAACATAATCCAATCATGTCTATGCTCAACGCAAACACCAAATAACAATTATTTAGGTTTAATACCAATCCCGATGGTAGAGGGAGCGTACGATGTTTGATTACATCAACCTTGGAAACACTTCCAACACATATCGTCATCTCACCTTTAGCTAGTCTCCGTTTATTCCGTAGCCTTTTATTTCGAGTTACCAACACTTAGCAACCGAACCGGTATCTAATACCCTAGTGCTACTAGGAGTACTAGTAAAGTACACATTAATATAATGTATATCCAATATACTTCTGTTGACCTTGCCTGCCTTCTCATCTACCAAGTATCTAGGGTAGTTCTGCTTCAGTAACCGTTCCCCTCATTACAGAAGCACTTAGTCTCGGGTTTGGGTTCAACCTTGGGTTTCTTCACTAGAGCAGCAACTGATTTGCCGTTTCATGAAGTATCCCTTCTTTCCCTTGCCCTTCTTGAAACTAGTGGTTTTACTAACCATCAACAATTGATGCTCCTACTTGATTTCTACTTTCGCGGTGTCAAACATCGCGAGTTGCTCAAGGATCATCATGTCTATCCCTGATATGTTATAGTTCATCACGAAGCTCAAATAGCTTGGTGGCGGTGACTATGGAGAACCATCACTATCTCATCTGGAAGATTAACTCCCACTCGATTCAAGCGATTGTAGTACTCAGACAATCTGAGCACATGCTCAACGATTGAGCTTTTCTCCCTTAGTTTGCAGGCTTAAGAAACTTGTCAGAGGTCTCATACCTCTTGACGTGGGCACTAGTCTGAAATCCCAATTTCAGTCTTTGGAACATCTCATATGTTCTGCGACGTTTCAAAAACGTCTTTGGCGCCTCAATTCTAAACCGTTAGCATTACGCACTGAACTATCACGTAGTCATCAAAACGTGTATGTTAGATGTTCGCAACATCCACAGATGACGCTCGAGGTTCAGCACACCGATCGGTGCACTAAGGACATAAGCCTTCTACGCAGCAATGAGGATAATCCTCAGTTTACGGACCCAGTCCGCATAATTTCTACTATCAGCTTTCAACTAAATTTTCTCTAGGAACATATCTTAAACAGTAGAACCAAAGCGTAAGCTATGACATAATTTGCAAAGACCTTTTGACTATATTCATGATAATTAAGTTCATCTGATTATTTAATGAACTCCCACTTAGATAGACATCTCTCTAGTCATCTAAGTGATACATGATCCGAATCGACTAGACCGTGTCCGATCATCACGTGAGACGGACTAGTCATCAACGGTGAACATCTCCATGTTGATCGTATCTACTATACGACTCATGTTTGACCTTTCGGTCTCTTGTGTTCCGAGGCCATGTCTGTACATGCTAGGCTCGTCAAGTCAACCTAAGTGTTTCGCATGTGTAAATCTGGCTTACACCCGTTGTATGCGAACGTTAGAATCTATCACACCCGATCATCACATGGTGCTTCGAAACAACGAACCTTCGCAACGGTGCACAGTTAGGTGGAACACATCTCTTGAAATTTTAGTGAGGAATCATCTTATTTATGCTACCGTCGTTCTAAGCAAATAAGATGTAAACATGACAAACATCACATGCAAATCATAAAGTGACATGATATGGCCAATATGATCTTGCGCCTTTTGATCTCCATCTTCGAGGCGCGGCATGATCACCTTCGTCACCGGCATGACACCATGATCTCCATCATCGTGTCTTCATGAAGTTGTCTCGCCAACTATTACTTCTACTACTATGGCTAACGGTTAGCAATAAAGTAAAGTAATTACATGGCGTTTTTCATTGACACGCAGGTCATACAATGAATTAAGACAACTCCTATGGCTCCTGCCGGTTGTCATACTCATCGACATGCAAGTCGTGATTCCTATTACAAGAACATGATCAGTCTCATACATCACATATATATAATTCATCACATCCTTTTGGCCATATCACATCACATAGCATACCCTGCAAAAACAAGTTAGACGTCCTCTAATTGTTGTTGCATGTTTTACGTGGCTGCTATGGGTTTCTAGCAAGAACGTTTCTTACCTACGCAAAAGCCACAACGGTGATATGCCAATTGCTATTTACCCTTCATAAGGACCCTCTTCATCGAATCCGATCCGACTAAAGTGGGAGAGACAGACACCGGCTAGCCACCTTATGCATCAAGTGCATGTCAGTCGGTGGAACCTGTCTCACGTAAGAGTACGTGTAAGGTCGGTCCGGGCCGCTTCATCCCACAATGCTGCCGAATCAACATAAGACTAGTAACGGTAAGCAAATTGAACAAATCATCGCCCACAACTACTTTGTGTTCTACTCGTGCATAGAATCTATGCATAGACCTAGCTCATGATGCCACTGTTGGGTAACGTAGCAATAATTCAAAATTTTCCTATGTGTCACCAAGATCATTCTAGGAGATGCTAGCAACGAGAGAGAGGGAGTGCATCTTCATACCCTTGAAGATCGCTAAGCGGAAGCATTACAAGAACGCGGTTGATGGAGTCGTACTCGTGGCGATTCAAATCGCGGGAGATCCGATCTAGCGCCGAACGAACGGCGCCTTCGCGTTCAACACACGTACAGCCCGGGGACGTCTCCTCCTTCTTGATCCAGCAAGGGAAGAGGAGAAGTTGAGGGAGAACTCCAGCAGCACGACGGCGTGGTGGCGATGGAGCTCGTGGTTCTCCGGCAGAGCTTCGCTAAGCACTACGGAGGAGGAGGAGGAGTTGGAGGAGGAGAGGGCTGCGCCAGGCAAGGGGTGCGTCTACCCTCTCTCTCCCTCACTATATATAGGGGGAAGGGGGGTGGAGGAGGCGCCCTAGGGTTCCCTAGGGGAGGGGCGGCGGCCACAGGGGAAACTCTAGATGGGTTTGGGCGCCCCCACCCCTGGGAAACTTGCCCCCCAAGCCGGGAGGGCTGGCTGCCCTAGGGGAGGTGCCCCCACCTCTCCAGGTTACGTGAGAGGGGTTGGGAGGGGCGCACAACCCCTTAGTGGGCTGGTGTGCCCCCTCCCCTTGGCCAATAAGGCCCCCCAACGCTTGCCGGGGCCTCCGAAACAACTTTCGGTCACGCTGGTCGTCACCCGGTACTCCCAGAACAATTCCGGACTCCAATACCCTTCGTCCAATATATCGATCTTCACCTCCGGACCACTTCGGAGTTCCTCGTCATGTCCGGGATCTCATCCGGGACTCCGAACAACCTTCGGTAACCACATACTATTTCCCATAACAACTCTAGCGTCACCGAACCTTAAGTGTGTAGACCCTACGGGTTCAGGAACCATGCAGACATGACCGAGA
Organism: Triticum aestivum; assembly: GCF_018294505.1. Classification (NCBI taxonomy): domain Eukaryota; kingdom Viridiplantae; phylum Streptophyta; class Magnoliopsida; order Poales; family Poaceae; genus Triticum; species Triticum aestivum. The sequence goes on along the minus strand of NC_057799.1, from coordinate 637,905,310 downwards.
CACCTCTCCGGCCAATAACCAATAGCGGGATCTGGATACCCATATTGGCTCCCACATGTTCCACGATGATCTCATCGGATGAACCACGATGTCGGGGATTCAATCAATCCCGTATACAATTCCCTTTGTCTATCGGTATGTTACTTGCCCGAGATTCGATCATCGGTATCCCAATACCTCGTTCAATCTCGTTACCGGCAAGTCTCTTTACTCATTCTGTAACGCATGATCCCATGGCTAACTCATTAGTCACATTGAGCTCATTATGATGATGTATTACCGAGTGGGCCCAGAGATACCTCTCCGTCATACGGAGTGACAAATCCCAGTCTCGATTCGTGCCAACCCAACAGACACTTTCGGAGATACCTGTAGTGCACCTTTATAGCCACCCAGTTATGTTGTGACGTTTGGTACACCCAAAGCATTCCTACGGTATCCGGGAGTTGCACAATCTCATGGTCTAAGGAAATGATACTTGACATTAGAAAAGCTCTTAGCAAACGAACTACACGATCTTGTGCTATGCTTAGGATTGGGTCTTGTCCATCACATCATTCTCCTAATGATGTGATCCCGTTATCAATGACATCCAATGTCCATGGTCAGGAAACCATAACCATCTATTGATCAACGAGCTAGTCAACTAGAGGCTTACTAGGGACATGTTGTGGTCTATGTATTCACACATGTATTACGGTTTCCAGTTAATACAATTATAGCATGAACAATAGACAATTATCATGAACAAGGAAATACAATAATAACCATTTTATTATTGCCTCTAGGGCATATTTCCAACAAAAGCCTGGTCTAGTAGATGTAATACTAATAACCCAGTAGATGTCTCACAACATATGGTAAGAACTTTTAGGAGATTAGCTAGGGGTTAGAGTGTTAATCTGGAAGCTTTCTAACGAAACATAAGAAAGAGTTGATGTCTGAATATGATATGTTAGACATTTTAGCTGAATCTTAGACTCTTTATGTTGCTGATAGAGAGAGAATCAATTCTATCTTAGGGGAGCATAGTGGGATTCGGAGAAAAGATGAAATTAAAGCCATACAAAGGTCTGGAGATAGGGATATTATGGAGGGTGGTAGGAATACTACTTTCATGTAGCTAATCAGGGAAGGAGAAAGAGACTTATTAATGTCCTAGATGGCCTTAATGGTCATGTGACTAGTAAGGATGGGTTGAAGAAAATAGCTACTAACTATTATAATTATTTATTTAGATTAGAAGCTAGACAAGATATCACCCAGAGAGAAGATTTCTTTATCTCAAAGGATAAAGTTTCTAATACTCAGAGAAATGCTCTGGAGGCTAGGTTCGCTAAAGAGGAGATCAAAATACAGTGTTTGGAGCATACTCTGATTGGCTCCTGGCACTGATGGTCTATCCTTTTATGTTTTATCAAATATTATGGGAAATAAATTAAAGTAGGCTTGATGAATATGTTTAATGCTTGGTTTACACATGATACTACTATCTTCGGATTAAACTTTGCCATGATCACTCTGAATCCTAAGGAAAACGGTGCTAGAAGTATGAAAAGGTTTAGGACCATTGGTTTAGTTATAGTTGTTTTAACATTTTTATTTTTCCACCAAGGTCCTTACAAGATAGGCTTGTTCTCATTATTGAGAGATTGACCTCTGAACATCAATCTACCTTTGCGAGAGGTAGGTTCATTTTGGAGAGTGTGGTCACTGCCATAAAATGGTTAATGAAGTCCACTCCTCTTGTGCTAAGGGTAAGGTTTTCAAAGTAAATCATGTCACTAGTAGAAAAAGGGCCTAATGTGAAGCACATTAGTCCCGGTTTGTAATTGAACCGGCACTAATGTGCTCATTAGTGCCGGTTCCAACAGCTAGGCGGGCGGCGATCATTAGTACCAGTTCGTGGCGAACCTTTAGTACCGGTTCGTGGCACCAACCGGTACATATAACCAACCGGTTCTAAAGGTCATCCTATATAAACCCCTTCGTCGAGCCCGAGCGCTCTGTTCTTCCCCTTTCCCCTCTCCTCTATTTTCTTCCTCTTCCTCTCGAGCTCACACTCCATTTTTGCCAAATTGTGAAGATTTGAAGGCACCCTATCCATCCAAGTGATCACAAAGGTTAGCAACTTTGTCCTTTCATCTCTCATTGCTAGATTAGCTCTTGCAATGCTCTATAAGTACAGTGATTTGTGGGTTTTATTTTGGGAGGAATTATATGTGGTAGTATTTGATTTACATGCCATTTGAGGTCAAAATAACTCTTTGTTTGCATATGTAGGTGTGGTTTACTTAGTGCCTTCCCGTCTTCATCCTAACCACCATCGATCGCCCGCGCCTTCCCGTCGCTGGCACCACCTTGTGGTGAGCCTCTTGTTCTTACCTTTTTTATATAAAAAAATCATGTTTGTGTGATTTAGATATATAGTTACTCGTATAATTAACTTACCCGTACGTTGTTTGTTATACATAGTGTCATGGTTTTGATATCCGTCCCCGTCAACCCTCGTCCAGGTTATGATTCGGATGTGGTATATTCTCTTTTATAACTATTTGTTGCATTTCGTGTTTATGACAAATTATGCCCATCAAGTTGACATAGATTTTTTTATCTAGGAGGTATGTGAACCGAAAATTCCAACCGACCCTATTGTTGAGAGGTTAAATTTAGTTGAAAGAGAAAACGAGTATTTGGAAGAAAAATTGAAAAGAATTGAGGGGGAGAAGATGGAATTGGAGTTGAACGTTGCCGATGTCGTCGATGATCACAAGATCAAGATGGAGAAAATGCGCTTGAAGATTAGAAAGATTAGAAAATATGCCATTGATAGTGAGGCTTGGTATCATTATGCTGTTGGATCAATTGTTACCTTAGTTGCGATCTTGATAACATTTGTTGTTACATTTAAATGCTTTAGCTAGAGAGTTATTTGTATGTTGCATTTAAGTGTTGTATGGACTTTATGTATGGACTTTATGTATGAACTTGTATTAATTTGGTCTTTTCGGTGTTGTGTAATGAAGATGAGCCGGCAATGGATGTGCGATGACCGATGGTCTCCCCAGTTCATTAATGGCGTGCATATTTTTCTGCTTGCGGCTGAGGCAAACAAGCGGCCGGATGGTTTTATGCCTTGTCCATGTGCTGGCTTTAAGAATGATCAGAATTACTCTAAGTTAAAAACCATTCACGTCGACCTATTTGAGTCCGGTTTCATGCCCCACTATAATGTTTGGACCAAGCACGGAGAAAGAGGGGTTATGATGGAAGACAATGAAGAAGAAGAGGACGACGACAGCTATCCTGGCCATGGGTTCCCTGAATACGATGGTACAACAATGGGGGAAGAAGATGAGCCGGCAATGCGGGAAGAAGCTGAGCCGGCAATGCAGGAAGAAGCTGAAGAAGAGGCATCAAATGAGCCCGCTGATGATCTAGGTCGGGCCATTGCCGATGCAAATATAAACCGCACAAGTGAAAAGGAGAAGAAGAAGTTGCAGCGCATGTTAGAGGATCACAAGAAATTATTGTACCCGAATTGCGAAGCTGACAAGAAAAATCTAGGCATGATGTCTACTACACAACCTTCTTCTTGTAGACGTTCTTGGGCCTCCAAGTGCAGAGGTTTGCAGGACAGTAGCAAATTTCCCTCAAGTGGATGACCTAAGGTTTATCAATCCGTGGGAGGCGTAGGATGAAGATGGTCGCTCTCAAGCAACCCTGCAACCAAATAACAAAGAGTCTCTTGTGTCCCCAACACACCCAATACAATGGCAAATTGTATAGGTGCACTAGTTCGGCGAAGAGATGATGATACAAGTGCAATATGGATGGTAGATATAGGTTTTTGTAATCTGAAAATATAAAAACAGCAAGGTAACTAATGATAAAAGTGAGCGTAAACGGTATTGCAATGCTAGGAAACAAGGCCTAGGGTTCATACTTTCACTAGTGCAAGTTCTCTCAACAATAATAACATAACTGGATCATATAACTATCCCTCAACATGCAACAAAGAGTCACTCCAAAGTCACTAATAGCGGAGAACAAACGAAGAGATTATTGTAGGGTATGAAACCACCTCAAAGTTATCCTTTCTGATCGATCTATTCAAGAGTCCGTAGTAAAATAACATGAAGCTATTCTTTCCGTTCAATCTATCCTAGAGTTCATACTAGAATAACACCTTAAGACACAAATCAACCAAAACCCTAATGTCACCTAGATACTCCAATGTCACCTCAAGTATCCGTGGGTATGATTATACGATATGCATCACACAATCTCAGATTCATCTATTCAACCAACACAAAGAACTTCAAAGAGTGCCCCAAAGTTTCTACCGGAGAGTCAAGACGAAAATGTGTGCCAACCCCTATGCATAAGTTCACATGGTCACTGAACCCACAAGTTGATCACCAAACATACATCAAGTGAATCAATAGAATACCCCATTGTCACCATGGGTATCCCACGCAAGACATACATCAAGTGTTCTCAAATCCTTAGCACAAGATCGTGTAGTTCGTTTGCTAAGAGCTTTTCTAATGTCAAGTATCATTTCCTTAGACCATGAGATTGTGCAACTCCCGGATACCGTAGGAATGCTTTGGGTGTACCAAACGTCACAACGTAACTGGGTGGCTATAAAGGTGCACTACAGGTATCTCCGAAAGTGTCTGTTGGGTTGGCACGAATCGAGACTGGGATTTGTCACTCTGTGTAAACGAAGAGGTATCTCTGGGCCCACTCGGTAGGACATCATCATAATGTGCACAATGTGGCCAAGGAGTTGATCACGGGATGATGTGTTCCGGAACGAGTAAAGAGACTTGCCGGTAACGAGATCGAACAAGGTATCGGGATACCGACGATCGAATCTCGGGCAAGTAACATACCGATTGACAAAGGGAATTGTATACGGGATTGATTGAATCCTTGACATCGTGGTTCATCCGATGAGATCATCGTGGAACATGTGGGAGCCAACATGGGTATCCAGATCCCGCTGTTGGTTATTGACCGGAGAACGTCTCGGTCATGTCTGCATGGTTCCCGAACCCGTAGGGTCTACACACTTAAGGTTCGATGACGCTAGGGTTATCGGGAATAGATATACGTGGTTACCGAATGTTGTTCGGAGTCCCGGATGAGATCCCGGACGTCACGAGGAGTTCCGGAATGGTCCGGAGGTAAAGATTTATATATGGGAAGTCCTGTTTTGGTCACCGGAAAAGTTTCGGGTGCTATCGGTAACGTACCGGGACCACCGGGAGGGTGCCGGGGGTCCACCAGGTGGGGCCACCGGCCCCAGAGGGCTGCGTGGGCCAAGTGTGGGAAGGGGCCGGCCCCTAGGTGGGCTGGTGCGCCTCCCACAAGGGGCCCAAGGCGCAGGGAAAGGGGGAAAGGGGAAACCCTAGGCTTAGATGGGCCTAAGGCCCACCTAGTGGTGCGCCCCCCTCTCTCCCTCTTTGGCCGCCCCTCCAAGTCCCATCTAGGGCTGGCCGCACCCCTTTGGGGGGAACCCTAGATGGGGGCGCAGCCCCTCCCCCTCCCCTATATATAGTGGGGGTTTTGGGGCTGCCATTGACATGAGACTTCCTCTCTCTTGGCGCAGCCCTACCCCTCTCCCTCCTCCTCCTCTCCCGCGGTGCTTGGCGAAGCCCTGCAGGATTGCCACGCTCCTCCATCACCACCATGCCGTTGTGCTGCTGCTGGACGGAGTCTTCCCCAACCTCTCCCTCTCTCCTTGCTGGATCAAGGCGTGGGAGACGTCACAGGGCTGCACGTGTGTTGAACGCGGAGGCGCCGTGGTTCGGCGCTTAGATCGGAATCAACCGCGACCTGAATCGCTACGAGCACGACTCCTTCATCCGCGTTCTTGCAACGCTTCCGCATCACGATCTACAAGGGTATGTAGATGCACTCCCCTTCCCCTCGTTGCTAGATTACTCCATAGATTGATCTTGGTGATGCGTAGAAAATTTTGAATTTCTGCTACGTTCCCCAACAGTGGCATCATGAGCTAGGTCTATGCGTAGTTTCTATGCACGAGTAGAACACAAAGTAGTTGTGGGCGTCGATTTTGTCAATTTACTTGTCGTTACTAGTCTTATCTTGATTCGGCGGCATCGTGGGATGAAGCGGCCCGGACCGACCTTACACGTACTCTTACGTGAGACAGGTTCCACCGACTGACATGCACTAGTTGCATAAGGTGGCTAGCGGGTATCTGTCTCTCCCACTTTAGTCGGATCGGATTCGATGAAAAGGGTCCTTATGAAGGGTAAATAGAAATTGGCATATCACGTTGTGGCTTTTGCGTAGGTAAGAAACGTTCTTGCTAGAATCCCATAGCAGCCACGTAAAACATGCAACAACAATTAGATGACGTCTAACTTGTTTTTGCAGGGTATGCTATGTGATGTGATATGGCCAAAAGGATATGATGAATGATATATGTGATGTATGAGATTGATCATGTTCTTGTAATAGGAATCACGACTTGCATGTCGATGAGTATGACAACCGGCAGGAGCCATAGGAGTTGTCTTAATTTATTGTATGACCTGCGTGTCAATGAAAACGCCATGTAATTACTTTACTTTATTGCTAACCGTTAGCCATAGTAGTAGAAGTAATAGTTGGCGAGACAACTTCATGAAGACACAATGATGGAGATCATGGTGTCATGCCGGTGACGAAGGTGATCATGCCGCGCCTCGAAGATGGAGATCAAAGGCGCAGGATGATATTGGCCATATCACGTCACTTTATGATTTGCATGTGATGTTTGTCAGGTTTACATCTTATTTGCTTAGAACGACGGTAGCATAAATAAGATGATCCCTCACTAAAATTTCAAGAGACGTGTTCCCCCTAACTGTGCACCGTTGCGAAGGTTCGTTGTTTCGAAGAACCACGTGATGATCGGGTGTGATAGATTCTAGCGTTCGCATACAACGGGTGTTGACGAGCCTAGCATGTACAGACATGGCCTCGGAACACATGCGAAACACTTAGGTTGACTTGACGAGCCTAGCATGTACAGACATGGCCTCGGAACACAAGAGATCGAAAGGTCGAACATGAGTCGTATAGTAGATGCGATCAACATGGAGATGTTCACCGATGATGACTAGTCCGTCTCACGTGATAATCAGACACGGCCTAGTTTGACTCGGATCATGTATCACTTAGGTGACTAAAGGGATGTCTATCTGAGTGGGAGTTCATTAAATAATCAGATGAACTTAATTATCATGAACATAGTCAAAAGGTCTTTGCAAATTATGTCATAGCTTACGCTTTAGTTCTACTGTTTAAGATACGTTCCTAGAGAAAATTTAGTTGAAAGTTGATGGTAGCAATTATGCGGACTGGGTCCGTAAACTGAGGATTGTCCTCATTGTGCACAGAAGGCTTATGTCCTTAATGCACCGCTCGGTGTGCTGAACCTCAGCGTCGTCTCTAGATGTTGCGAAACATCTGACATACACGTTTTGATGACTACGTGATAGTTCAGTGCGTAATTCTAACGGTTTAGAATTGTGGCACCAAAGACGTTTTGAAACGTCGCAGAACATATGAGATGTTCCGAAGACTGAAATTGGGATTTCAGACTAGTGCCCACGTCAAGAGGTATGAGACCTCTGACAAGTTTCTTGAGCCTGCAGACTAAGGGAGAAAAGATCAATCGTTGAGCATGTGCTCAGATTGTCTGAGTACCACAATCGCTTGAATCAAGTGGGAGTTAATCTCCCAGATGAGATAGTGATGGTTCTCCATAGTCACTGCCACCAAGCTATTAGAGCTTCGTGATGAACTATAACATATCGGGGATAGATATGATGATCCTTGAGCTATTCGCGATGTTTGACACCGCGAAAGTAGAAATCAAGAAGGAGCATCAATTGTTGATGGTTAGTAAAACCACTAGTTTCTAGAAGGGCAAGGGCAAAAGGGATACTTCATGAAACAGCAAGTCATTTGCTGGTCTAGTGAAGAATCCCAAGGTTGAACCCAAACCCGAGACTAAGTGCTTCTGTAATGAGGGGAACAGTCACTGAAGAAGTACTACCCTAGATACTTGGTAGATGAGAAGGCAGGCAAGGTCGACAGAAGTATATTGGATATACATTATATGAATGTGTACTTTACTAGTACTCCTAGCAGCACCAGGGTATTAGATACCGGTTCGGTTGCTAAGTGTTAGTAACTCGAAATAAAAGCTACGGAATAAATGGAGACTAGCTAAAGGTGAGATGACGATGTGTGTTGGAAGTGTTTCCAAGGTTGATGTGATCAAGCATCGCATGACTCCTCTACCATCGAGATTGGTGTTTGCGTTGAGCATAAACATGATTGGATTATGTTTATAGCAATACGGTTATTCATTTAAGGAGAATAATGGTTACTCTGTTTATTTGAATAATACCTTCAATGGTCCTGCACCTAAAATGAATCTCGATCGCAGTGATACACATGTTCGTGCCAAAAGATATAAAATAGTAATGATAGTACCACATACTTGTGGCACTGCCATTTGAGTCATATTGGTATAGAACGCATGAAGAAGCTCCATGTAGATGGATCTTTGGACTCACTCGTTTTTGAAAAGATTGAGACATGCGAACCATGTCTATTGGTATATATGCATGAAGAAACTCCATGCAGATGGATCGTTTGGACTCACTTGATTTTGAATCACTTGAGACATGCAAATCATACCACATGGGCAAGATGATTGAAAGGCCTCGTTTTCAGTAAGATGGAACAAGAGAGCAACTTGTTGGAAGTAATACATTTGATGTGTGCAGTCCAATGAGTGCTGAGGCACGCAGTGGATATCGATATGTTCTTACTTCACAGATGATTTGAGTAGATGCTGAGAATATTTACTTGATGAAACACAAGTCTGAATTATTGAAAGGTTCAAGTAATTTCAGAGTGAAGTTCAAGATCGTCGTCACAAGAGGATAAAATGTCTATGATATGATCATAGAGATATCTGAGTTACGAGTTTGGCACACAATTAAGACATTGTGGAAAGTGTTTCACAATTAATACCGCCTGGAACACCCCAGTGTGATGGTGTGTCCGAACATCATAACTGCACCCTATTGGATATGGTGCATACCATGATGTCTCTTATCGAATTACCACTATCGTTTATGGGTTAGGCGTTAGAGGTAGCCGCATTCACTTTAAAAGGGGCACCACGCAATTCCGTTGAGACGACACCGTTTAGAGAAACCTAAGTTGTTGTTTCTTGAAAGTTTGGGGCTGCGATGCTTATGTGAAAAGTTTCAGGCTGATAAGCTCGAACCCAAAGCAGATAAATGCATCTTCATAGAATACCCAAAAAAGTTGGGTATACCTCCTATTTCAGATCCGGAAGCAAGGTGATTGTTTCTAGAAATAGGTCCTTTCTCGAGGAAAAGTTTCTCTCGAAAGAATTGAGTGGGAGGATGGTGGAGACTTGATGAGGTTATTGAACCATAACTTCAACTAGTGTGTAGCAAGGCACAGGAAGTTGTTCCTGTGGCACCTACACCAATTGAAGTGGAAGCTTATGATAGTGATCATGAAACTTCAGATCAAGTCACTACCAAACCTCGTAGGACGACGAGGATGCGTACTACTTCAGAGTAATGCGTGATCCTGTCTTGGAAGTCATGTTGCTAGACAACAATGAACCTACGAGCTATGGAGAAGCGATGGTGGGCCCATATTCCGACAAATGGTTAGAAGCCATGAAATCCGAGATAGGATCCATGTTTCAGAACAAAGCATGGACTTTGGTGAACTTGCCCAATGATCGGCAAGCCATTGAGATAAATGGATCTTTAAGAAGAAGACGGACGTGGACGGTAAGGTTACCGTCTATGAAGCTCGACTTGTGGCAAAGAGTATTTTCACAAGTTCAAGGAGTTGACTACGATGAGATTTTTCTCATCCGTAGCGATTCTTAAGTCCGTCGGAATCATGTTAGCATAAGCTGCATTTATGAAATCTGGCAGATGGATGTCAAAACAAGTTTCTTACCAGTTTTTCGTAAGGAAAGGTTGTATGTGATACAATCAGAAAGGTTTTGTCGATCCTAAGGATGCTGAAAGGTATGCTAGCTCCAGCGATCCTTCCATGGATTAGAGCAAGCATCTCGGAGTTAGAATATACGCTTTGATGGAGTGATCAAAGTTTTTGGGTTTATACAAAGTTTGTTAGAAACTTGTATTTACAATAAAGTGAGTGGGAGCGCTACAACATTTCTGATAAGTATATGTGAATGACAAATTGTTGATCCGAAATGATGTAGAATTTCTGGAAAGCATAAAGGGTTGTTTGAAAGGAGTTTTTCAAAGGAAGACCTGGATAAAGCTGCTGACATATTGGGCATCAAGATCTATAGAGATAGATCAAGACGCCTGATGATACTTTCAAAGAACGCACACCTTGACATGATTTTGAAAGAGTTCAAAATAGATCAGCAAAGAAGGAGTTCTTGGCTGTGTTACAAGGTGTGAGTATTGAGTAAGACTCAAGACCTGACCACAGCAGAAGAGAGAGAAAGGACGAAGGTCATCCCCTATGCTTTAGACGTAGGCTCTACAGTATGCTATGCTGTGTACCGCACATGAAGTGTGCCTTGCCATGAGTTGGTCAAGGGGTACAATAGTGATTCGGGAATGGATCACATAACAACGGTCGAACTTATCCTTAGTATGTAGTGGACTAAGGAATTTTCTCGATTATGGAGGTGAAAAGGAGTTCATCGTAAAGGGTTACGTCGATGCGAACTTTGACACTAATCCGGATGACTCTGAGTAGTAAACCGGATTCGTATAGTAGAGCAGTTATTTGAAATGGCTCCAAGTAGCGCGTGGTAGCATCCACAAGACGACATAGATATTCGTAAAGCACACACGGATCTGAAAGGTTCAGACCCGTTGACTAATAACCTCTCTCACAAGCATAACATGATCAAACCAGAACTCATTGAGTGTTAATCGCATAGTGATGTGAACTAGATTGTTGACTCTAGTAAACTCTTTGGATGTTGGTCACATGGTGATATGACCTGTGAGTGTTAATCACATGGTGATGTGAACTAGATTATTGACTCTAGTGCAAGTGGGAGACTGTTGGAAATATGCCCTAGAGGCAATAATAAATTGGTTATTATTATATTTCCTTGTTCATGATAATCGTTTATTATCCATGCTAGAATTGTATTGATAGGAAACTCAGATACATGTGTGGATACATAGACAACACCATGTCCCTAGTAAGCCTCTAGTTGACTAGCTCGTTGATCAATAGATGGTTACGGTTTCCTGACCATGGACATTGGATGTCGTTGATAACGGGATCACATCATTAGGAGAATGATGTGATGGACAAGACCCAATCCTAAGCCTAGCACAAGATCGTGTAGTTCGTTTGCTAAGAGCTTTTCTAATGTCAAGTATCATTTCCTTAGACCATGAGATTGTGCAACTCCCGGATACCGTAGGAATGCTTTGGGTGTACCAAACGTCACAACGTAACTGGGTGGCTATAAAGGTGCACTACAGGTATCTCCGAAAGTGTCTGTTGGGTTGGCACGAATCGAGACTGGGATTTGTCACTCCGTGTAAACGGAGAGGTATCTCTGGGCCCACTCGGTAGGACATCATCATAATGTGCACAATGTGACCAAGGAGTTGATCACGGGATGATGTGTTACGGAACGAGTAAAGAGACTTGCCGGTAACGAGATTGAACAAGGTATCGGGATACCGACGATCGAATCTCGGGCAAGTAACATACCGATTGACAAAGGGAATTGTATACGGGATTGATTGAATCCTTGACATCGTGGTTCATCCGATGAGATCATCGTGGAACATGTGGGAGCCAACATGGGTATCCAGATCCCGCTGTTGGTTATTGACCGGAGAACGTCTCGGTCATGTCTGCATGGTTCCCGAACCCGTAGGGTCTACACACTTAAGGTCCGATGACGCTAGGGTTATAGGGAATAGATATACGTGGTTACCGAATGTTGTTAGGAGTCCCGGATGAGATCCCGGACGTCACGAGGAGTTCCGGAATGGTCCGGAGGTAAAGATTTATATATGGGAAGTCCTGTTTTGGTCACCGAAAAAGTTTCGGGTGCTGTCGGTAACGTACCGGGACCACCGGGAGGGTCCCGGGGGTCCACCAGGTGGGGCCACCGGCCCAAGAGGGCTGTGTGGGCCAAGTGTGGGAAGGGGCCAGCCCCTAGGTGGGCTGGTGCGCCTCCCACAAGGGGCCCAAGGCGCAGGGAAAGGGGGAAAGTGGAAAGCCTAGGCTCAGATGGGCCTAAGGCCCACCTAGTGGTGCGCCCCCCTCTCTCCCCCTTTGGCCGCCCCTCCAAGTCCCATCTAGGGCTGGCCGCACCCCTTGGGGGGGAACCCTAGATGGGGGCGCAGCCCCTCCCCCTCCCCTATATATAGTGGGGGTTTTGGGGCTGCCATTGACATGAGACTTCCTCTCTCTTGGAGCAGTCCTACCCCTCTCCCTCCTCCTCCTCTCCCGCGGTGCTTGGCGAAGCCCTGCAGGATTGCCACGCTCCTCCAGCACCACCATGCCGTTGTGCTGCTGCTGGACGCAGTCTTCCCCAACCTCTCCCTCTCTCCTTGCTGTATCAAGGCGTGGGAGACGTCACCGGGCTGCACGTGTGTTGAACACGGAGGCGTCGTGGTTCGGCGCTTAGATCGGAATCAACCGCGATCTGAATCGCTACGAGTACGACTCCTTCATCCGCGTTCTTGCAACGCTTCCGCATCGCGATCTACAAGGGTATGTAGATGCACTCCCCTTCCCCTCGTTGCTAGATTACTCCATAGATTGATCTTGGTGATGCGTAGAAAATTTTGAATTTCTGCTACGTTCCCCAACATGCACTAGAGCTATAAATGTATGAAAGCTCAACAAAAGAAACTAAGTGGGTGTGCATCCAACTTGCTTGCTCATGAAGACCTAGGGCATTTGAGGAAGCCCATTATTGGAATATACAAGCCAAGTTCTATAATGAAAAATTCCCACTAGTATATGAAAGTGACAAAATAAGAGACTCTCTATCATAAAGATCATGGTGCCACTTTGAAGCACAAGTGTGGAAAAGGATAGTAACATTGTCCCTCTTTTTTTTCTTTTTTTCTTTCTTTTTATTTGGCCTTTTCTTTTTCTTTGTTTTTGGCCTTTCTCTTTTTTTGGGACAATGCTCTGATAATGATGATCATCACACTTCTATTTAATTACAACTCAAAGATTACAACTCGATACTAGAACAAAATATGACTCTATATGGATGCCTCCGGCGGTGTACCGGAATAGGCAATGAATCAAGAGTGACATGTATGAAAAAATTATGAAGGTGGCTTTGCCACAAATATGGTGTCAACTACATGATCATGCAAGGCTATATGACACTGATGAAGCGTGTCATAATAAACGGAATGGTGGAAAGTTGCATGGCAATATATCTCGGAATGGCTATGGAAATGCCATAATAGGTAGGTATGGTGGCTGTTTTGAGGAAGATACAAGGAGGTTTATGTGTGATAGAGTGTATCATATCATGAGGTTTGGATGCACCGGCGAAGTTTGCACCAACTCTCGAGGTGAGAAAGGGCAATGCACGACACCGAAGAGGCTAGCAATGATGGAAGGGTGAGAGTGCGTATAATCCATGGACTCAACATTAGTCATAAAGAACTCACATACTTATTGCAAAAATCTACAAGTCACCAAAACCAAGCACTACACGCATGCTCCTAGGGGAATGGTTGGTAGGAGTTAACCATCGCGCGATCCCGACCTCCACACAAAGGATGACAATCAAAGAAATACCTCAGGTTCAAATTTGTTACACAACGGTTACCATACGTGCATGCTACGGGACTTGCGAACTTCAACACAAGTATTTCTCAAATTCACAATTACTCAACTAGCACAACTCTAATATTACCATCTTCATATCTCAAAACAATTATCAAGTATCAAACTTCTCATAGTATTCAATGCACTTTATATGGAAGTTTTTATTATACCCATTTTGGATGCCCATCATATTAGGACTAGTTTTATAACCAAAGCAAATTACCATGCTGTTCTAAAAGACTCTCAAAATAATATAAGTGAAGCATGAGAGATCAATTATTTCTATAAAATAAAACTACCGCCGTGCTCTAAAAAGATATAAGTGAAGCACTAGAGCAAACGACAAACCACTCTGAAAGATATAAGTGAAGATCAATGAGTAGTTGAATAATTATGTAACTATGAGAAGACTCTCTAACATTTAAGAATTCCAGATCTTGAGATATTATTCAAACAGCAAGCAAAACAAAAAAAAATGACATTTCAAGGATAGCACACATCATGTGAAGAAGCAAAAACTTAGGTTCAACCGATACTAACTGATAATTGTTGAAGAAGAAAGGTGGGATGCCTACCGGGGCATCCCCAAGCTTAGATGCTTGAGACTTCTTGAAATATTATCTTGGGATGCCTTGGGCATCCCCAAGCTTGAGCTTTTGTGTCTCCTTAATTCCTTTTATATCTCGGTTTCCCTAAATCTCAAATACCTCATCCACACAAAACTCAACAAGAACTCGTGAGATAAGTTAGTATAAACCAATGAAAAAACCTTATCATTCTCTACTGTAGCAAATCACAAAAATTATTATTCAACATTGCATACTAAATGTCTCTGCATATTTAATACTCATATTCTCAAATAGAATCATTAAACAAGCAAACATATGCAAACAACGCAAACATAACAGCAATCTGCCAAAACAGTACAGTCTGTAAAGAATGCAAGATTCATAATACTTCCCTAACTCCAAACATTATGAAATTCTACCACACTGTATAAAATTTATCAGAGCTTATTATGCAAAAAGTTTCAACATTTTATCATATTCTGGCTTTTCTAGGGAATTTTTGCAACATCGATAAACTTTCTGTTTTGAAACAGCAACATGTATACTTGCAAAATAAGCATGGTAAAGGCTATCCTTGACATTTTTATTGAAAATAGAGATGCAAATCATTATTCTAATTAACATCAAGCAAATGCTAACAAAATAAAATGATGCTCCAAGCAAAACACATACCATGTGGTGAATAAAAATATAGCTCCAAGTAAAGTTACGGATGAACGAGGACGAAAGAGGGGATGCCATCCGGGGCATCCCCAAGCTTAGGCTCTTGGTTGTCCTTGAATATTACCTTGGGGTGCCTTGGGCATCCCCAAGCTTAGGCTCTTGCCACTCCTTATTCCATAGTCCATCGAATCTTTACCCAGAACTTGAAAACTTCACAACACAAAACTCAACAGAAAATCTTATGAGCTGCATTAGTATAAGAAAATAAATCACAACTTTTGGTACTGTTGTGAACTCATTCTAAATTCATATTGGTGTAATATCTACTGTATTCCGACTTCTCTATGGTTCATACCCTCGGATACTACACATAGATTCATCAAAATAAGCAAACAACACATAGAAAACAGAATCTGTCAAAAACAGAACAGTCTGTAGTAATCTGTAACTCTAGAATACTTCTGTAACTCCAAAAATCCTACCAAATTAGGAAAACCTCAGAAATTTGTTTATTAATCTTCTGCAAAAAGAATCAACTGAAAAGCACGTTCCTGTGATTTATGAAAACTAATCTCGTGCGCGCAAAAGTTTTTGATTTTCAGCAGGATCAACACAACTATCACCGTAAGCTATCCTAAAGGTCTTACTTGGCACTTTATTGAAACAAAAGCTATAAAACATGATTACTACAGTAGCATAATCATGTGAACACACAAAAACAGTAAAGGTAAATATTGGGTTGTCTCCCAACAAGCGCTTTTCTTTATTGACTTTTTAGCTAGGCATGATGATGACAATGATGCTCACATAAAAGATAAGAATTGAAACATAACGGGAGCATCATGAAGAATATGACTAGCACATTTAAGTATAACCCACTTCCTATGCATAGGGATTTTGTGAGCAAACAACTTATGGGAACAAGAATCAACTAGCATAGGAAAGCAAAACAAGCATAGCTTCAAGATTTTCAACACATAGAGAGGAAACTTGTTATTATTGCAATTCCTACAAGCATATATTCCTCCCTCATAAAAAGTTTCAGTAGCATCATGAATGAATTCAACAATATAACCATCACATAAAGCATTCTTTTCATGATGCACGAGCATAGAAATTTTATTACTCTCCACATAAGCAAATTTATTCTCATCAATAGTAGTGGGAGCAAACTCAACAAAATAACTATCATGTGAAGTATAATCCAATTGAAAATTAAAATCATGATGACAAGTTTCATGGTTATCTTTATTCTTTATAGCATACGTGTCATCACAATAATCATCATAAATAGGAGGCATGCTTTCATCATAATAAATTTGCTCATCAAAACTTAGGGGACTAAACATATCATCTTCATCAAACATAGCATCCCCAAGCTTGTGGCTTTGCATATCATTAGCATCATGGGTATTCAAAGAATTCATACTAACAACATTGCAATCATGCTCATCATTCAAAGATTTAGTGCCAATCATTTTAATGCATTCTTCGTCTAGCAATTGAGCACAATTATTGGAATCCTTATTTTCACGGAAGACATTAAAAAGATGAAGCATATGAGGCACCCTCAATTCCATTTTTTTAGTTTTCTTTTATAAACTAAACTAGTGATAAAACAAGAAACAAAAAGATTCGATTGCAAGATCTAAAGATATACCTTCAAGCACTCACCTCCACGACAACGGCGCCAGAAAAGAGCTTGATATCTACTACACAACCTTCTTCTTGAAGACGTTGTTGGGCCTCCAAGTGCAGAGGTTTGCAGGATAGTAGCAAATTTCCCTCAAGTGGATGACCTAAGGTTTATCAATTCGTGGGAGGCGTAGGATGAAGATGGTCTCTCTCAAGCAACCCTGCAACCAAATAACAAAGAGTCCCTTGTGTCCCCAACACACCCAATACAATGGCAAATTGTATAGGTGCACTAGTTCGGTGAAGAGATGGTGATACAAGTGCAATATGGATGGTAGATATAGGTTTTTGTAATCTGAAAATATAAAAACAGCAAGGTAACTAATGATAAAAGTGAGCGTAAACGGTATTGCAATGCTAGGAAACAAGGCCTAGGGTTCATACTTTCACTAGTGCAAGTTCTCTCAACAATAATAACATAACTGGATCATATAACTATCCCTCAACATGCAACAAAGAGTCACTCCAAAGTCACTAATGGCGGAGAACAAACGAAGAGATTATTGTAGGGTACGAAACCATCTCAAAGTTATCCTTTCTGATCGATTTATTCAAGAGTCCGTAGTAAAATAACATGAAGCTATTCTTTCCGTTCAATCTATCCTAGAGTTCATACTAGAATAACACCGTAAGACACAAATCAACCAAAACCCTAATGTCACCTAGATACTCTAATGTCACCTCAAGTATCCGTGAGTATGATTATACGATATGCATCACACAATCTCAGATTCATCTATTCAACCAACACAAAGAACTTCAAAGAGTGCCCCCAAGTTTCTACCGGAGAGTCAAGACGAAAACGTGTGCCAACCCCTATGCATAAGTTCACATGGTCACTGAACCCGCAAGTTGATCACCAAAACATACATCAAGTGAATCAATAGAATACCCCATTGTTACCACGGGTATCCCACGCAAGACATACATCAAGTGTTCTCAAATCCTTAAAGACTCAATCCGATAAGATAACTTCAAAGGGAAAACTCAATCCATTACAAGCGAGTAGAGGGGGAGAAACATCATAAGATCCAACTATAATAGCAAAGCTCGCGATACATCAAGATCGTGCCGAATCAAGAACACGAGAGAGAGAGAGATCAAACACATAGCTACTGGTACATACCCTCAGCCCCGAGGGTGAACTACTCCCTCCTCGTCATGGAGAGTGCCGGGACAATGAAGATGGCCACAAGTGATGGATCCCCCCTCCGGCAGGGTGCCGGAACAGGGTCCCGATTGGTTTTTGGTGGCTACAGAGGCTTGCGGCGGTGGAACTCCCGATCTAGGTTATTTTCTGGAGGTTTCTATATTTCTAGGAATTTTTGGCGTAGGTCTCACATCAGGGGGGTCTCCGAGTCGTCCACGAGATAGGGGCCCACGCCCAGGGGTGGGCGCGCCCTCCACCCTCGTGGACGGCTCGGGACTCTTCTAGCCCAACTCTTTCACTCCAGGGGCTTCTTTTGGTCCATAAAAATCATCAAAAATTGGCATGTCAATTGGACTCCGTTTGGTATTCCTTTTCTGTAAAACTCAAAAACAAGGAAAAAACAGAAACTGGCACTAGGCTCTAGGTTAATAGGTTAGTCCCAAAAATCATATAAAATAGCATATAAATGCATATAAAACAACCTAGATGGATAATATAATAGCATGGAACAATAAAAAATTATAGATACGTTGGAGACGTATCAAGGCACCACACTGGAATTGCTGCAATGGAAGGCAAAGAATGGTGTATCTGACAAGGGATTTGGAAACTTGCTGGTAATGTTAAAGAAGATGCTTCCAAAGGACAACGAATTGCCCGAGAGTACGTACGAAGCAAAGAAGGATGTCTGCCCTCTAGGGTTAGAGGTGCAGAAGATACATCCATGCCCTAATGACTGCATCCTCTACCACGGTGAGTACGAGGATTTGAACGCGTGCCCGGTATGCGGTGCATTGCGCTATAAGATCAGCCGCGATGACCCTGGTGATGTCGAGGGCGAGCGCCCCAGGAAGAAGATTCCTGTCAAGGTGATGTGGTATGCTCCCATAATACCACAGTTGAAACGTTTGTTCCAAAACAAAGAGCATGCCAAGTTGATGTGATGGCACAGAGAAGACCGTAAGAAAGACAGGAAGTTGAGAGTACCCGCCGACGGGTCGCAGTGGAGAAAAATCGAGAGAAAGTACTGGGAGGACTTTGCAGGTGACGCAAGGAACATATGGTTTGGTCTAAGCGCAGATGGCATTAATCCTTTTGGGGAGCAGAGCAACAACCATAGCACCTGGCATGTGACTCTATGTATATATAACCTCCCTCCTTGGTTATGCATGAAGCGGAAGTTCATTATGATGCCAGTGCTCATCCAAGGCCCTAAGCAACCCGGTAACGACATTGATGTGTACCTAAGGCCATTAGTTGAAGAACTCTTACAGCTGTGGAATGGAAAAGGTGTACGTTCGTGGGATGAGCACAAACAGGAAGAATTTGACCTACATGCGTTGTTGTTCATGACCATCAATGATTGGCCGGCTCTCAGTAATCTTTCAGGACAGAAAAACAAGGGATACTGCGCATGCACGCACTGTTTGGATGATACCGACAATATATATTTGGATAATTGTAGGAAGAATGTGTACCTGGGACATCGTCGATTTCTTCCGAGCAGGCATCCCGTAAGAAAGAAAGGCAAGCATTTCAAAGGTGAGGCGGATCACCGGATGAAGCCTCGCCTCCGTACTGGTGATGATATACATGATATGGTCAAGGATTTGAAGGTAATCTTTGGAAGGGGTCCCGGCGGACAACCTATTCCGAATGACGCTGACGGACGCGCACCCATGTGGAAGAAGAAATCTATATTTTGGGACCTGCCCTATTGGAAAGACCTAGAGGTCCGCTCTGCAGTCGACGTGATGCACGTGACGAAGAATCTTTGCGTGACCCTGCTTGGCTTCTTGGGCGTGTATGGGAAGACAAAAGATACACCGGAGGCACGGGAGGACCAGCAACGTATGCACGGAAAAGACGACATACATCAGGGTCAAGCCAGCTACGCTCTTACCAAAGAAGAGAAGGAAATCTTCTTTGAATGCCTGCTCAGTATGAAGGTACCATCTGGCTTCTCGTCGAATACAAAGGGAATAATAAATATGGCAGATAAAAAGTTCCAGAACCTAAAGTCTCATGACAGCCATGTGATTATGACGCAACTGCTTCCGGTTGCATTGAGGGGGCTTCTACCGGAAAACGTTCGATTAGCCATTGTGAAGCTATGTGCATTCCTCAATGCAATCTCTCAGAAGGTAATCGATCTAGAAATCATACCAAGGTTAGAGAATGATTTGGTGCAATGTCTTGTCAGTTTCGAGTTGGTGTTCCCACCATCCTTCTTCAACATCATGACGCACGTCCTAGTTCACCTATGCAAAGAGATTAACGTTCTGGGTCATGTATTTCTACACAATATGTTCCCCTTTGAGAGGTTCATGGGAGTCTTAAAGAAATATGTTCATAACCGTGCTAGGCCAGAAGGAAGCATCTCCAAGGGCCATGAAAATGAGGAGGTCATTGAGTTTTGTATTGACTTTATTCCTGAGCTTAAGCCGATTGGTGTTCCTGAATCGCGGCATAAGGGCAGACTGGATGGAAATGGCACGCTAGGACCGGAACAAATAATATGTATGGATAGGCATTCTCTCACTCAAGCACACTACACAGTTCTACAAAATTCCGCCTTGGTGGCTCCGTATATGGAGGAACACAAGAATTTTCTACGCTCCAAACACCCGGAGCAGTCTGACGACTGGATTACACGTGAACAAACGGGGACTTTCGCCGGTTGGTTGCAGACGCGTGCCATGCATGACGCCGCTATTGAAGATGACATGTACTTGCTGCCCCAGTTACCATCTTCGAATATAATGACTTCCAAAGGGTACGAGATAAATGGGAATAAATTTTACATGATCGCCCAAGATAAGAAGAGCATCAACCAAAACAGTGGTGTCCGCTTTGATGCAGCAACCAATAGGGGAAAGGACACATATTATGGTTACATAGATGACATATGGGAACTTGACTATGGACGTGGTTTGAAGTTCCCTTTGTTTTTGGTGCAAATGGGTCAATATGACACGAGGCGGGGTAACGGAAGACCCGTAGTACGGAATGACAACAGTGGATCTCAACAATCTTGCGTACGCAGACGAACCATTCGTCCTAGCCAATGATGTGGCGCAGGTTTTCTATGTGAAGGAGATGTCTACCAAGCCGAGAAAAAGAAAAGATAAGGAAGCGAATACATCATACGATGAGCCAAAGCGCCACATAGTTCTTTCAGGGAAAAGAAACATCGTGGGAGTGGATAACAAGACAGACATGTCAGAAGATTATGAAAAGTTTGATGAAATTGCTCAATTCACAGTGAATATTGACCCGAGCATCCAGTTAAATGATGAAGATTGTCCATGGTTACGGGCAAAGGGACACACCCGAAGAAAAAGTTTCACACCCAAAGATCCCACTCTGGGATGTGAGCTTCACTGTCATCACTTTCTTCTCTAGTGAGTTTCCGGACTTGTATATCTGGAAAGTCCCACTTTGGACAAACCGTAGGGAAGCTTTGTAATAGTTAGGGTGCTTATGTGTTTTGGCATTTGCAATGTGTACTTTTGTGCTTCGGACAAACGTGTACCTTTCTGACATCATTTGCTATTTTTTAGCTCATTTACTGATTTTTTAGAGCTAAATGACCCTGAAATTGAAAAGCACTACAAATGAACTCTGAAAAGGTTGAAAGTTGGCATGGTATCATCATTTCACCCACATAGCATGTGCAAAAAAGTAGATAGGGTTACGGCAAAAACTGGATGCACTTCATGTACAAAATGGACAATCTCTTTCGAAGTATCAGGGTTTGGACGAAAACTCATCTGTTACAAAGGCATTTCATTTTTTAAATAACCTAAGTATTACCAAATTGAATATAATGATAAAACACACTAATATTAAACATAAGAAAAAGAGAATAAATAAAGTTTGTAATTTGAAAACTATTCAAATAATTCACAAACTAGTGATTCACACAAATTTCAAATAATTCAAATTTAAACTATTCAAATTTGAAAACTACTGGCACTAACAGAAAGTTCATAATTTTTTGTACCTAAAGCAAAAATAATCACAATGAAACTCTAAATACAACAAAAAAACAACTAAGAAATAAATAAAAGAAAATAAATAAAGCAAAAAGGAAAAAAACTAAATAAAAAAGCCCGCCTACTGGGCCACAGCGGCCTGCATACAACTAGAAACCCAACCTGTAGTTGGGCCAGGATGCAGGCCCGCAAAGCCCAGTAGGCCCACAGGACAGCGCGGTAGAGTTAGACCCAGAAGTCTGCTATAGAGAGGAGTGTTGAAATATGCCCTAGAGGCAATAATAAAATGGTTATTATTATATTTCCTTGTTCATGATAATTGTCTATTGTTCATGCTATAATTGTGCTATCCGGAAATCGTAATACATGTGTGAATACATAGACCACAACATGTCCCTAGTGAGCCTCTAGTTGACCAGCTCGTTGATCAACAGATAGTCATGGTTTCCTGACTATGGACATTGGATGTCATTGATAACGGGATCACATCATTAGGAGAATGATGTGATGGACAAGACCCAATCCTAAGCATAGCACAAGATCGTGTAGTTCGTTTGCTAGAGCTTTTCCAAATGTCAAGTATCATTTCCTTAGACCATGAGATTGTGCAACTCCCGGATACCATAGGAGTGCTTTGGGTGTGCCAAACGTCACAACGTAACTGGGTGGCTATAAAGGTGCACTACGGGTATCTCCGAAAGTGTCTGTTGGGTTGGCACGAATCGAGACTGGGATTTGTCACTCCGTATGACGAAGAGGTATCTCTGGGCCCACTCGGTAATGCATCATCATAATGAGCTCAATGTGACCAAGTGTTTGGTCACGGGATCATGCATTACGGTACGAGTAAAGTGACTTGCCGGTAACGAGATTGAACAAGGTATTGGGATACCGATGATCGAATCTCGGGCAAGTAACGTACCGATTGACAAAGGGAATTGTATACGGGATTGATTGAATCCTCGACATCGTGGTTCATCCGATGAGATCATCGTGGAACATGTGGGAGCCAACATGGGTATCCAGATCCTGCTGTTGGTTATTGACCGGAGAGTCGTCTCGGTCATGTCTGCATGTCTCCCGAACCCGTAGGGTCTACACACTTAAGGTTCGGTGACGCTAGGGTTGTAGAGATATTAGTATGCGGAAATCCGAAAGTTGTTCGGAGTCCCGGATGAGATCCCGGACATCATGAGGAGTTCCGGAATGGTCCGGAGGTGAAGAATTGTATATAGGAAGTCCAGTTTCGGCCACCGGGAAAGTTTCGGGGGTCACCGGTATTGTACCGGGACCACCGGAAGGGTCCCGGGGGGTCCACCGGGTGGGGCCACCTATCCCGGAGGGCCCCATGGGCTGAAGTGGGGAAGGGAACCAGACCCTGGTGGGCTGGTGCGCCCCCCTTGGGCCTCCCCTGCGCCTAGGGTTGGAAACCCTAGGGGTGGGGGGCGCCCCACTTGACTTGGGAGAAAAGTCCCCCCCCCCTTGGCCCCCCCCGCTTGAGATGAGATCTCTGGGGGCCGGCGCCCCCCTGGACCCCTATATAAAGAGGGGGGAGGGAGGGCAGCCGCACCCAAGCCCCTGGCGCCTCCCTCTCCCTCCCGTGACACCTCTCCCTCTCGCTGAGCTTGGCGAAGCCCTGCCGAGATCCCCGCTGCTTCCACCACCACGCCGTCGTGCTGCTGGATCTCCATCAACCTCTCCCTTCCCCTTGCTGGATCAAGAAGGAGGAGACGTCTTCCCCAACCGTACGTGTGTTGAACGCGGAGGTGCCGTCCGTTCGGCGCTCGGTCATCGGTGATTTGGATCACGACGAGTACGACTCCATCAACCCCGTTCACTTGAACGCTTCCGCTCGCGATCTACAAGGGTATGTAGATGCACTCCTATCCCTCTCGTTGCTAGAAGACTCCATAGATTGTTCTTGGTGATGCGTAGAAAATTTTAATTTCTGCAACGATCCCCAACAAGGAGTTTGAGACAGCAGCCGCGCCGGGGCTTTTAAACTGGTGCGGGCGCCCCTCGGCTAGCGAGGTGGGACTAAACTTGCCCGCACCGCACCTGCGCCAGCGCACCCCTTTAGCACCGGGTCGTTGCTCCAACCGGTACTAAAGGGGGGGGTCTTTAGTACCGGTTGGAGCCACCAACCGGTACTAAAGGGGTGCCCTTCCCGCTGCTCCGCCTGGCCAAAACAGCCCTTTAGTACCGGTTGGTGGCTCCAACCGGTACTAAAGGTGCCTTCTATATAAGCAGCACTTACGAATTTCGTCAGTTTTGTTCTCTTCTTCCCCTGCTTCTTCTTCTCTGCCCCGTCGCCGCCGCCCCCCGTCGCCGCCCTCGTCGCCGCCCCCGTCGCCGCCCATCGCCATCCCTGTCGTCGCCGCTCGTCGCCATCCCCGTCGTCGCCGCCCCCCGTCGCCTCGCCTCGCCGGTGTGAGCTCCTGCCCGGCCATGGCCACACACACACACACATTGTGTTAATTAGTTATAGAAATGTTAGAAATATTTCTGTTTTTAGTTATAGAAATGCTAGTAATTTTTATGTTTTTAGTTATAGAAATGTTAGAAATCTTTCTGTTTTTTAGTTATAGAAATGTTAGAGTTGAAGTACTGGACTCACTACTTAAACCAGTTACTGACTACGAAATCGTGAAGGGGATAGTCAACAGGTAATTTCAATCATTATTGAACTATATGTCGGCCTCTTTAGTTCGTCATTTCCTGATATCAACAAATTAATAACTCCTTTATTCATTTTCTTTGCCGGCGGGCAGGGCTTGGCAAAAGTTCATCAAAGAGGTTCCAGGCGAATGGAAACAAAAGCTGTATTGGTATCGACCCAAGGTAATTAATTAAGTAGTACTAGCTAGCTACCATCTCTTTAATTCTAGTTTCAATACCATTAATTATCATGCTTGATTAATTATTATCTGATTGAATTATATTCTCGTAAAGGCCATGAGGCAGTCGCCGGGGGCTGATTTATGTGCATACTACGTTTGCGAGAACATTCGCATGATGGCGTTCGAAAGGAGCAGATCTTCTAGACAGCTATGGGTATGTTTGCCAGAACACTATTCACAATTTTTTACATCATTATCGATATCTAATCACACAACTAATACATGCATATTGATCTCCTTCTTAAAAGTTCAATGAGGTGCGGGATAAGCTCCTACCGGAGGATCGCGTACGAGCAATTCAAGAGGAAATAGCGGGATTTTTGCTCGACCAGGTCATAGATCCCAAAGGAGAATACTATTACCCGCTACCGCAGTAATGCCTCCATGTAGGAGAAATTGTATATACCAAATTGTATATATACATGTGTATGTGTGAATGGTGTTGCGAGACATTCGATGATATATATATATATATATATGATCAGTTCTACGAGAAATTCTATTTATATATATGCATAACGTGTACAATATGTAGTATCGTAAAATACCAGCAAATGAAAAAGAATTAAATGGAAAACACAAAATTAAAGAAAAAAAGAAATCATAAACCCAAAACCCACTAAACCTTTTAGTACCAGTTGGTGTTACCAACCGGTACTAAAGGTCATCCCAGCCCCCGGCGCTGGCTCGTGCCACGTGGTGACCCTTTAGTGGCGGTTCGTGTTGAACCGGTACTAAAGGGGGGACCTTTAGTCCCCACCGTTTAATGTCGGTTGCAGAACCGGCAGTAAAGGGCCTTACGAACCTGTGCTATAGCCCGACTCTGCACTAGTGTGTGACAACTTATGATAAAGTCAGTCTAAATTTTTTGTACAAAATCCTTAGTAGGAGGGGATTTGGAGGAAGGTGGGTACAGTGTATCATGAATATTACTCAAGAAGTCTCTGTTGGAGTCAAAATTAATGGAGAAGAGGGTATTTTTATTACTAGTAGAGGACTGAGACAGGGTGATCCCCTGTATCCCTTGTATTTAATTTGGTACTGGATGTTTTTGCTAGGATGTTAGTCAAGAGTAGGCAAGCAAGCTTAATTAGGGGGCTAGGACCCAACCTTAATCTAGGAGGTGTGATTTGCATGCAGTATGTAGATGGCACCTTACTGTTTTTAGAAAATGAGAATAGAGTTGCTCTTAACTTGGAATGGATTCTTGCTTGCTTTGAACTCATCTCTAGGAAGCATGAATTATTGTAAAAGCGAATTGGTACTTGTTAATATGGATCAGAGCGAAATTGATCCTTTTCTAGAAATCTCCCAATGGATACAAGGTAGCTTCCCCATTAAGTATCTAATCTTCCCTTGCATTTTTAAAAACTTAGAAGAGAAGATTTGCAACCTCTCGTAGATAGTTTGCTAGCTAGGATGGCTGGATGGAGGGGTAAATTTCTCTCTTTGCTTGGTAGGCTTACTCTAGTGAGAACTTTTTTAGCAAGCATCCCTATTTACATGGTTTCCTTTTCTAAATTCCACCGGCTTGCCAACTATCTTTGGAGTGACAATGAAGGTGGGCATAAGATTCATTTAGCTATCTGGCCCTCAATTTGCATGAAAAGGGGTATGGTGGAATGGGGGTCACTAACCTTCAGGACCTTAACGCATGTTTGTTAGGATCCTGGGTTCAGAGATACACTTAAGGTGGGGCTACTTTATGGTCGAAATCGATAGATGCAAAATATAACACCGAGAACCCAAACATCCTTTGTTGTCATGACCCACATCCTTCATAGTTTTGGAACGGTTTTATGTAGACCATGAAAGTTGTGAAGTTTGGATATAAAGAGTAAAGTGCCTTTTCATTCCTCAACTTACCGCGAAGTGTGGCTTTCACCCCTGAACTTTTTTTTGGGTGCAACCTTCGTCCCTCAATTCCTAATACCGGTTATCATTAATGCCAGACGGTGGTATTCCTCAATCAAACCCGCTTTTGACCTTATGTGACATGGTTTTGGCCACATCATCACTGTAAGGTGGCATATGGCTGCATGTCAGAGACTGTCTCTCTACCCCCAGCCCCACCCCGCCCCCACGCGCGCACACTCATGTCACCAAGACGTTGGCGCAACTCTAGCGACAGAAGCAACTCCACCCGCTTTAGATGTGCACTTCATGATGCACAGAGTGAGGCGGCGGTACTACTCCAGCAGGTAGATGATGGGAGCATCTCCTCCCACTTTAGATGTGCACCAATACAGTCGGGTGAGAATAGGTGACAGATCGGATCTAAGCCGACACGGGGGGAGCGAGAAGAGCACAATTGCCGCTTTGGACAAGCCTCCGCCGAGATGAGGTCTAGTACCAAACCCTCGAGTTCATGAAGACATGGGCATTCAAGGCGAAGACGTCATGCTGACCGATGCCGATTGGGCCGAGGACAGGGAGGATTTCATGGCGGAGAGAGAGAGATATGACATGTGGTCATATTCCACCTTGCCATGAAAAGTCAAAAATGGATTTGTCCGAGGAATAATTTTGTTAGGGACTAATTCTACCTGATATTAAGAGTTGAGGGATGAAGGTTGCACCAAGATGTGGTGAATGATACATAAAGTCAAAACCGGGTTTGACCAAGCAATACCGTTGTCAGGGACTAATTATACCTGGTATTAAGAGTTGAGGGACGAAGGTTACGCCAAAAGGGAGTTCAAGGACGAAAGCCACACTTCGATATAAATGGCATGTTGGTGGTGGTAAATCCATCTTATTTTGGGAGGATATATGGTTTGGGAACTCACCTCTAGCAACCCAGTTTTGGGATATGTTTTATATTGTGAATGAAGAGAATAAAACAATTTATGAGTTGTGGGATGGTGAGAATTTGAAGTATACTTTTCCCAGGACTTTCTCTGATGTATTGATGGCCCAGTGGTTTGAACTAGAAGCAATAGCTAGATCTGTATCTTTTGCTAGTCAAGGGGATTCTCTGATCTGGCAATATGAGTCTAAAGGTCTTTATTTTTTTAGAGGGGTGCAATCAATTTATCTTTCTGCCGTGTGGCATTTGACCCCTCCCCCCCCCCCCCCCTCTCTAAAATGGAAGGGTTCTTATGTTTGCTTTCTGAGAATAAGATCATGACTTTTGATAACCTGAGAAAAAGAGGAATGCCAAAACCTCTTGAATGTGTGCATTGCAAGGAGATTGAGTCAGTATATCACCTCTTCTTTGAATGCATTGTAGCTAGGGTTGTTTGGCAAGATGTGAAACATTTGCCTAAAGTAGATATAGTGGATTTTAAATCACTTGCTTCACCATGGCTCTGTAATAAGAAATTCTTGCATTTAAATGTAGTTTCATAAGCAGTCATGTGGGGGCTGTGGAATGCTAGGAATGACTTAGGGTTTAATAAACGTTCTTGGGTACTCCCTCTGTAAACTAATATAAGAGCGTTTAGATCACTACTTTAGTATTCTAAACTCTCTTATATTAGTTTACGAAGGGAGTATCTATCAAGCAGGTGTCGAACCTGATAGTGGGCTATCTAGGGGATCGGATGAAACTGTTGAAAGAACTTGTGGCTGGGGAGATGCTCAACTACGATGTGCTGGAAATTCAGAGCTCTACTTCTCAGGAAACTGAGATCTCCCCTGGAGCTGGAACCAGATTGACCAGACGTGCTGAAAGCTAAACTTCTTTGTCTTGGAAGGACACTACCACATCTCCCTACGACGGAGCCGCAACCTTGGAGTACCCGATGATGGAGCCACAACCTTGGAGGTGCCTGATGAAGCATCCAGAGCAGGAGGACAACATCCATGTCATCAGTACCTAAGTAATGTGTGTGTATCCTGTGTAGTACTGTAGTATGTAGAGTTGATGTTTCAATTGTGCCTGGGATGTTATAACGTTGCTATCATGCCGTATCCCTAGTTTTATAGCTGGAGAACTTTGGACCTTAGTTGAGATAGTGAGAGCAGTACTTGTTAGTTTTTATTTGTTGAACCTGATCTGAAAGAATATTGTAACCGGCTCGTTTCAATGAAATGGAGTGGGGCTGAGCACCTGATTATCGAAAAAAAAGCTGCAAAATGGTTAACGATGTTGCTCCATCATTCGACATTGGTCGCTGACAGAAAAAATAGAAGGTGAAGACACACATATAATTTTCACCATGAGCTGACAGTATCCATCTTGTCTTGTATAAGGAAAGAACCAAGATATGAACAAATAAATGTATTGGCCATTAACCACACGATTACACAGAGGCTTGTATCAACAGCAGAAAGAATAGTGTGGTTTTTGGAGTGAGCTCTCAAGGCATCAAAACAGAGAAAAACTTTCAACTAGTTGAAATTCTAGGTGAACTGCTCAAGAACTAAACATATCTATACACCAACAACTCCCCACTCTCACACTTGCTTTACACTTGAACCGGGAAACCAAAATTCTGAAACACTCTGATTTCTCCTCCCTGTCCCGCCGTGACGATCACCAAACCCCACGCTGACCGGCGCTGGACATCCATAGCTCCGATGCAAAGATCCGATGAACTGTGGCCAGGACTGCTCTTGGCAGATGGTAATTGCTCGTCAGGCAAGGATGGGGACGCTGCTTCGACTGGATGATTGCTGGTGCTTGTGCTCGCGCCACCTTCACAAACTGGGCTCTCGATGTATCTCTGACTGTGAGCAGTTCCATTCGATCCATGCTCCTTGTTTTGTATAGGAGTTTCAGGGACAGAGTTCACTGCACCATCCGAATCACTGTGTCTGCTGCTACGACACCCCATCGATCCACGGGCTTCAGCACCGGGCCATGTGATTGCCACAGTTACAGCACGGCAGTGGAAATGTTCATACGAGTTGGTTACATCAACTGCGCTCCTGCTTCTGCTAGGATGGGAACTGTTGTCATGTCTCCAGACGTACACATGAGAGTCCTCACTGGCACAGACTACATATTTTCCATTTGGAGCTACAGAAGCTGAGATTTGGCTACTAGTATTGCGGAACCCTGGTGAAAATATCAAACATCAAGTAAATGAAGGCCCAAACTAACACTAATGTACTGCGGATCACATAAACAAGGATCTTATTCCCTACAAGGGAAACATGTCAGCACAAATCACATTACACAGAATGAACATGTGCTCTAGATTTGTGGAAAACAGAGATTCATTTTTATCAGCAAACATATCGTAGACAATTTACAATGGGAGGAGAATGAAATGTTACCTTTAAATTTGTGAACAAGCTCGTCGCCATTAACAACACGAATTCTTGAATCTGCAGAAGTAATCAGGACTTCCAAGGAGCTTCCTGGAGCAAACTGTTGCATGAAACACAGATACTTAGGTGGTATTGGTGGCATCACATTAGCATATGAATTATTTTTCTAGAATAAGCATATGAATTACTGAATTTTATACTCCAAATCTTTAAAATGCCATAAGCATGTGTGTTTCTAAAGAAAGTATCAAGTCCCCTAAAATGCTTGCACTGTGCAAATATGTACCTGGAAACCAGTAATCTTCTTCTGGCCAGACTTCTTTTTCCTGATTCTTAGGTCTATTTGGCTTTTGTACAGAAGCTTCTTTTCTGCAGGCATCGATGAAATAGAACACTGGGTAAGGTTACTTTATCTGATTACTTTTTATATCAGGATACTGTTACAAAGATAAACAGATGCTTTTAACTACGATTAGAGTGGCATACCAGTTGTATCAAATAAATGGCAGCTTCCCTTGTGAGATCCCACCATTGCAACCTTCAAAAGTAACAGAGCATAAGCTCATCTAGGTTCATGGTCAGTTGGTCACTACACATGTTCACTACCATAATGAAAATAAATATACCTGTCCATCGGGGGAATAACATGCAGCGGTAACCATCTCATGTAGATCATTCCAATCTTCAATCTTGCGATCATGGACATTCCAAATGCGAACTTTCTCATCCAGTGACCCACTAATGAAGAAGTTATCGTCTACCGGATTGAATTGGATGCAAGTCACTGCAACAAAATGGGTGCACAGAAGGAAGTCAATTGTCTGGTTCCACCAAGCATATATAGTTAATGGCCAAAAGGTGTTATGTAGAAATGATCCTGCAACTAGACTGACCATAGTCCGTGTGTGAGAATGTCTTCAAACAGGTACTGGATGTGATGTCCCATAGCCTAACAGTTTTGTCCATTGAGGACGAAAGCAAGTACTGCATGAGAGACAAACAACTGGTTAGTGCCTTTACATAATACTGTTCATTTTAAACTGGTGACCCACAAAGGTCAAGTCTACACTGGGGTTTGTTTAACAGACTTAACTACTTTAGTGTGGGAAAAAATGTATTCAAGAAATTGTTCACACAAAAGGTTTTTAGCTGTTAATAACACCATGGGTTATATTCAACTATGACTGAATCATGGCAATTGTATATTGGAATGGAGAACACATCTGAACGCAAGCCATACCATGCTGCACGATTGAAAGCCAAACACGAAGCAAAGGACAAGATAATATGCATATGGTGAACATGTCAAACCTAAGTCACTTTATAACTACAGCTGACAGAAATGCAAAACGGCTCCCGGGAGCATACGCTCCCAGTGTAATAAACAATTTTGCAAATGTCAAACGAATGAGGGAAAAATAGGCATGTGTTTTTGCTTGTGTGCTTTTGGTTGTCTGCAATATGTTATGGTAAAAACAGAAAATGCAAATATTGTGGCCTGTACCAATAAAAAAACAGATATACTGCTTAGAAAATGGCCTTTTAGAACACATTTTTTCCTTGGGCTCAGATCCCAGCTTATGCCATTTCTTGACCAAACTTTGCACGCAGATAGAAGATATGAACATGTTGTCAAAAGAAGCTAAGATTTTTTGAATTTCTAAAATATATTTTTATGGTTTTACTGTTCATATGCTCCCGGGAACCAAAAAGGCATCCCTGCTGACGGAAATGCAAAATGGCTTCTGGGAGAATTCAAAAGGAGACAGTGTGCAAAATATGCAAAAGTATAGCATGCATGAATGCCAAAGAAACCTCCGTGGACACAGAAGGTCAATTTGCTACTGATGCATTTGTTGGTATTATTTTGCAAACATGTAGGGTCCCAATATGTTATGTTTGATATTATTAAATGCAAAGAAGATCAATTATTTTGTGTGGGAGGGAGAAGTGCATAGTACGACAGGAGGGCTATTGTTTATGACTGCCTACTGTCTTGCTTGCCAGATCATGAACTATAATCATATGCTGTACACGTCCTTTGGGATATGTAAGCTATATATAAATGATAAGCATTTAGGACAGACATTTACGCGCTGAATATAAACGTACCATTCAATCATATGCAACCATTAGTGTTCTTTACCAGTTTATCGAATATGAAAATAATACCCGGTTTTCAGGTCATAACCATAGTTAATCACACATAAACAACTATTTAAACTATCTTTAGATCTGCAGTCTAAGGATTAACTAATAGTGTTATTCACAAGTTTACAGAGCATTAAACTAATGACACAATGGATAAATCAATTGAATGCCGTAACAGATTCACCACCACTTAATACAGAAGAAGTGAATCTTAATGCAGTGCAAAAACAGAAGCACACAACAGCCAGGTCTTTGGTTAAATCGGCAGGATGCAGTGTGTTGTTGTATACTGAGCCTATTGCCCAAAAGTTAGCCAGGTGAAAAGCTGAAAGTGGCTTTCCATATAGTGCATGGTTTAGTTTTAGTCATTCTGATTATCATGGTCCTTACAGCCGTACACCATCAAAACTAAAAATTGCCATTCAGTTCTGCTCTGAAGAAGGTTGCAGTGCAATTGCTGATTCTAAATTTTCAAATGTCTAACAAAGTGCCAAAAAAGTAAGGTTAAGCAGTTGGCTATTCAATTATATGTCCCAGAATGTCCCAAAATCCGTACCATAGAACGTCGATTTGCTCCTCGTGCATTTGAACACTACAGGGACCCAGCAGATGAAGTGTCACTGGTAATTTTTGCAAACAAATAGAGTGCCGATACAATTATATTTGACATTATCAGATGCAAAGGCCAAGTATTTTGTGTGGGAAGAAAAGGTGAATAGTAAGACAGGAAGGCTATCGTTTATGACTATGCCTACTATCTTGCTTGTCAGATCATGAATTACAATACTG
Organism: Triticum aestivum; assembly: GCF_018294505.1. Classification (NCBI taxonomy): domain Eukaryota; kingdom Viridiplantae; phylum Streptophyta; class Magnoliopsida; order Poales; family Poaceae; genus Triticum; species Triticum aestivum. The sequence continues at coordinate 637,872,264 of NC_057799.1, read as the reverse complement.
TACACGTCATTTGGGATTTGTAAACCATATACAATGGCAAGCATTTTTCTTAAGGACATACATTTACACACGGAATATGTACAGACCATTTTCAACCAAATGCAACTATAAGTGTTCTTTACCAGTTTACCGATATTCAGGTTCTAACCATAGTTAATCATGCAGAAACAACTATCTGAACCATCTTTAGATCTGCAGTCTGGGGATCAACTAATAGCGTTATTTACCAGTTTACAGAGCATGAAAATGACAACACAATGAACAAATCAAATTGCAACAGATTCATTACTAATACAAAAGAAGTGAATCTTACAGCAGTGCAAAAACTGAAGCACACAACAAACAAGCCTTTGGTTCAATTGGCAGGATGTAGTGCAATGTTGCATGCTGAGGCGGTGAGGCCTATTGCCCAGTTAGTGCAGCCAAGTGATAAAAGTTGGAAGTGTAATGTTTTCCCTATAGTACATGATATAGTTTTAGTTGTTTTAGTGATCACAGTCCTTACAGACACTATCCACCATCAAAACTAAAAATTACCATTCGGCTCCATTCTGAAGAAGATGGCAAATGCAATTGTTGATTCTAAATTTTCAGAATGTCTAACAAAGTGCCAAAAAAGTAAGGTCAAGCAGTTGGCTATTTTTTTCAATTAAATATCAGGCAGAGTCTGTACCTGGGATTTGGACCATGATAGATCAAGAACATCAGCGGCATGTCCCAGGAGCGAGCAAAATGGCTTATCTCTGAACCCAAACACGCACTCGGGCACAACTAGATGATCAGAACCGACTGACTTCCGACTGCTCTGCACCCTTGGCCTCCTCTTCTTCTCCACAAAGCCCTTGTCGGCACTGTTGAGCGGCAGCATTGCCACCTCCGGTGACCCATTTCCAGCAACTGCCACAAACGGGCTGCCTCCGCCGCCGCTCTCCTTCGAAACCGCGCCTTCCCCGAGCAACTCCCCCTTTCTCTCACCCTCGGAAACCTCCCAGACATGGATGACACGGTCCTCGCCGGCGCTCGCAAGATACCGTCCATCCAGGCTGAAGTTGATGCACCACACAGAGCCAGAGTGCGCGGCCAACTCCTGTGTCATGAACATGCCGGTGAGCTCCTTGCACGTCTTCCCATACTGCCGCACCTTGACCCTGCCCGCGCTGCGCGTGCTGCTGCCGTCGAGGCTGTCGTCGGTGGCGGAGCTGAGGCGGCGCGCCTCCCTCTCCTTCTTCTCCTTCTCCCTGTCCCTCACCTCGGTGCTGCCGCGGCGCCCTCCATAGGCGACCGTGCCGGCCAGGTGCCTGATGCCCCGCAGCCACCCGCCGGACTTCCGGCGGGGCTTGGACGACGCGGGGGCACCGGCGTGGTCGGAGGCCGAGGAGGAGGCGCCGGCGGTGGTGGCGCGGCGCATGAGCTCGTGGACGATCGGGGAGCGGCCGAGGCAGAGCTCGAACTCCTCGAGGGTGAGCTGGCGGCCGGTGCCGACCTCGCGGACCACCTCCTCGTGCACCTCCCCGAGCTCGAACTCCGTGCCGTCGTCCAGGTTCCGGATCCGGCACTGTTCCCCGCCGCCGGAGCCGCCAATGCTCTGGTTCCGGGCCAGCGGCGGCTTCCCGTGGCCGACGGATCTGGGAAGGCTGTCCTCCTCCGCGGGACCCGCCGACTCTTCCGGTGGAGGCGAGGCGGACGGCGGCGGAGAGGGGGAGCGGGAGCGGGGCGGCGGGGAGAGTGGGGAGGGGACGGAGACGGAGCGGCGGCCGGGGGAGGCGGGCGGCTGGAGGGAGCCGGAGGCGGAGAGGCCGAGGCGGTTGAGCAGCACCCGGCGGCGCTCCGAGACCGAGGTGGGCTCGGAGATCCAGACGTCGTACGCGGGGTCCGCCGCCCCTTGCTGTTGTTGGTGGGTGGTATGCTGGTGCTGGCTCCCGCGGCGGCGGTGGCGGTGCAGGAGCAGGTCGGCGTCGTCGTCGGAGGCGGAGGTGGAGGAGCAGGAGGAGGAGAGGATCCGATCCAGCGACTCGTGGAACTCCTCAACCTCCTCCACATCCCCATCCTCCCCATTCCTCGCCGCCGGATCCAGCGTCGCCGCCTCCGGCATTGCCCCGACACCCACACCAGAGCCGCCTTTCCCTCCCCGAGCGCGCGGCGAGTCGGAGTCGTGCTCGGCGGCAGTAGTCGGCGCCCCGGCTGAAAGCGCGGGACTTTATACCGTGGGAGCAGGGCTCTGGCCCTCCACTCCTCCGAGCCGTGGCGCTGCTCTCCCGTTGCTGTCAGCGCTGGTGGTGGTGCGGCGCGCGTCGTCCAGCTGGATGGAGGCGGGAGGCTGGCAGCGGGAACGAGGAGGGGGAGGGGAAGGGGGAGCAGTGCGGCATTGGTTTGTCGCAGGGGTCTGCGGCCGGTGTTTTGTTGGGGAGGGAGGCTGCCGGTGCGGGGGTGGCCGAGGCCGTGCTACTCGCCACCAACACGACACCAACAGCCCAACCTCCTCCTGGTTTGTTTCCCTGGTATCCGGGAGCCGGTGCGGCAACCCAGATCTCCTCCTGTGCCTGACCATGACCGGTGGGGACCCGGCCACAAACATCACAATCAGCTGCATGACACTAATTAATATTTTTCACCCTTCAAAATGCAAGGGGTATTTTGCTTTGCTTTTTTTTTGAGGATAGTATTTTGCTTAAGTTCATTATGGTGGAACCAGCCCACCAGGGTTAGGATTCAGCGATGTTCATTCAGTACATGGAAACGTTCCCGTCAGCTATGATGACACGTTACGTTAGTAACTTCGTCAATCTCAAGATGTTACGCATGCTCAGTATCTCGGAGATGCTCATAGGGGTAGGGTGTGTGTGTTCGTAGGGGGTGAGTGTATGTGTATGTATGTGGGCATATACATTGTAATGCGGTGTGTAAAGGGCACGGGTACATATTCACCATGGCAGGCTGATCCGCGATTACTAGCGATTTCAACTTCATGTCCCTGAGTTGCAGAGAACAATCCAAACTAAGGCAATCTTTCCGGATTCGCTCTGCCTTACAGCCTTGCATCCCGTTCTCATTGCCATTGTAGCATGTGTGGCCCAGCCCATAAAGGCCATGCAGACTTGATATCATGTTAAAAAAAGGCACCCCAAAAAACATGTGTGACATTTGGGTTGCACAGGAGACACTGGGGTCCATAGCTTTTCCCCTAGCACACCCTCTGCGACGATTGATTAACCGTCTGACGTGCCAAAGGGGGGAACTCCAGGAAACCTGACGTTTACCCCCCCACCCCCACGTGGACACCATGATCCGTGGCGTTTTCGCTTGAAGGGGGTTAAGCCCCACGGGAGAGTGGGAGGGCCCCACCCCACTCACTCCTCCCAATCCCAGCTCGAGCCGGAAGAACTACTACTGCTCCCACTCTCCCCCTACCTCAAAGCCCCTCAAATCCACTTCAAAAGGTGCTTCCTTTCTGTGGATCTTTTCCCTATTCTTGTTGCTTGAAGTAATCTCCCCTAAATCACCAACAACATTCGATAAAAATGTTGTTATTTAGGTACCATATTTTACATTAAGGTGGAACCCTAGTTCAGATTTCCCCACAAATCCTGTATATTCGATTTCTTTGAATCCTTTGATGAAGTATGGTAGTCATGGGAAATGCATGGTGTGTAGTAGGTATATTACTTGGTGTGTAGAAAGATTATGGTTAGGGTTAGTGTATGTGTTAAATACTTTGGTTAGTGTATGTGTTACTTAATGGCAATATTTAATGGAAACATTGGTAGTGATGTGATTTGGATATAATCCATTATCCAAGTATAGCTCCCAATGTAATACATTCCTTGTCATTGATACCTTTAAGTTTATTCACATTTTTTAGATGGAGAGACTCGTTAATGTTCATTATTTATACAAGAAGGCATTCTTGAGTAACAACGGAAAGAATGCTGACAATAATGAGGAAGCCATAGTATTTGATAGAAGCCTTGGTTATGAGGACGTTGTTGAAAAAGTGAGAGATATATTGAAGTGGATGGACCCTAATGATGGTGTTAAACTAATAGGAAGGTATGATGTTGGAGTTGGATCAAAATCTCGATTGAAGAGTATGCCTATCACCTCAGATTTGCATTGGGAGGTATACAAGGAAAAGGTTTCCCAACCAGAAGACAAGTCGCTAGAATTGTTTGCCACCAAGGTTAAAGGTCCCTCGTTTGAAATTATATGGAATTGGCATGTCTCTTCCCCAAGTCATAATATGAGCGAGAGTAGAAGTGTGTCGCGTTTTGAGGATAGGGTCGAGTTGTATGCCCTCAATGCTTCTGGCCAACCACCAACTAACTAAGAAAATGAAGTTTAGGTGAATTCTAGTGACAGAGTAAATCAAGAGGATGGTGAAGCTCGTGGTGATGACGATGAGCAAGTGGAAGAGATTCATTATAATGGCATCGGTGACTTGGAGGACTATGTTACGTAGCAGGACATGGAGAAGTCCCCTTTAAGCGTGTCTGTGGTATGACTCAGATGACGAAGGTTCGAATGAAGAATTGGAAGAGGATGGATTCACGAACAACGGAAACCAAATCTCCGTTAGGTTGGCAGGCCTGGAAAAAAGAACTCCCTTGTTTCGTGATCATAGCCTTGCCCATAAGGCCATAGTTGATGGTAACATGAGAATGGCGACGACTGAACTGACACCCTGCCCGGATCCAGACGAACCAAGGGGCAAGAAAGAGGACGTGAATGTTTATTTGAAGAAAGGCGTGAAGTTTACAAGCTTAGAAGGGTTTGAGGTGTGGTTGCGTGACTATGCCATTAAAACTGTAGACCATATGTTGTTGATTTTTTTCCATTGTTACATGAACAATGGAGTTTCGGTGTGCGATGGCACTATCAGGTATTCAGATCCATGGAGAAACAACATACGGGTAGATGCTGAGATACACTATGATAATAGACAACCCCTTCCTGGCTCATCACTGACCAATGTTTCGTCTCCATCTCTGACTCGGTGCTCCGCGTTTGTTCAGTGCGGAGGACCAACTAAGGGCACCTCCAAAGTTGACCTGCAAATTTGCTCCCGCACCCATCCGCGGATAGGATGCGTGAACCGGCCATCCAACGCTACCCGCATACAATTGAAACAAGATTTGAACAAAACGGACAAAAATCATGGAAACCAACTGGATTTCATATAACCCAGACAAAATCCATTACATTTCGGACATATTTTAACTAATTTTGACTCCAAACCTAATCTAAATGATCGCTAGCATCCATCCGTGCATGAGCACCACGAAATGAAGCTCCAGCTCTGCCTCGGTAGTCTCCAGCTCTGCCTCCGCAGCCATGAGCCTCGGGAAGTGAAGTTGTCCGCCTCCCAGTCATCGCCAAATGCCTAATCGGCCGACGATGTTGAGCCCACCAAGCTTGGCTTCAACGGAAGGGGAGGAGCGGTGGCCTTCCTGGGACCCGAGCGCTGGCGACCTCCCATTCTCCACTCTTCCTCATTGCCGGCAACGCTCGTGGACGTGCCAGCTTCGTGGTTGTGGCGGCGGAGCGCGGCTGTGACGGAGCTGGCGATGTCCTCCTCGCCAGCTGACTGTTTGAACGCGGAGTAGCCGCATGCACCGGGAAAATAGCCAGGGCGGCGCTATCGGCCAGCGTGCCGTTTCAATATGTGAGCGCAGTGAGAGGCCGCGGTCCTTTGAGCCGACATGAATGTGGCACTGGTACTCTGGAGCGGCGCTGGCCGTTTCGGGCGGGAATGCGCGCGAGCGCGGGTGGTTTATTTGGTGGGCCAGGTAGAGTCATGAACGGGTTTGGCGACGTTCCGGACGTACGCAAAGCGCCCTCCCCTCACTTTGCCTCCGGTTTGCGAGAAAATACGCGTCTGGACAGGACCGCGTTGTGGTCCGGACGGTTGCAGGGGTCCCGTGAAATGTGAGAGAGAAGGATTTCCATGGAAGAAGACTTGACAAATCTGGAAAATGGGTGTTAAAAAGTTGTGTGGCTGTGTTGATGGAGGTTTTGTAGACGGTTCAAGCAGCACGCTGGCTAACCGTGTGGATTAGGCAACGCATCGCTCGCGGGCGGCGTGCGTGTCTGGCGCCGTGCCGGCACGACGGCGATCGGGACGGGGATCGATGGATGGGTGTGGACGGCATTACGTGGAGGGCAGTTCACGCGTGACCAAAAGCAGGCACGCACGCAGCCGCAGATGGACCTCCATCGCTCGCTAGCTAGCTGGACATTGCTTTGCTTGCCTTGTCCCCGGAGGGAGATTACTCTGCGATCCACACCCAACTCGTCCGATCGCCACCAGCACGTCCGTGTCCTGGGCTCCTAGCTAGCAGGGTGATCCACCGTGTTTTTTAGTGTAAGTTGATCCGTTGCATTTGTATATATATTTTTTCACTTTTTGAGGGAACTTTGCAATTGTATATGATCGTCGATCCGGCAGGCCATGCAAGCATGTTATCACGGGGACGGAGGAACTATCCAGGTTGCTGCCGGCCGTCATGGCACATACGATCTCCCTTCCAACGCCTTAAGCATTTTGCAACACCTGTCGTCTCACAACACATAATAATGTGACAAGGAACTAAACAACTACATGATCATATAATCTACTCCTACGTGCACGTTGATTCCGTTGATCTCCATGGGTGGATGGATGTATCGGCAGATGCGTGCGTGCATGCATCGCAATAATTGAGCGCGCGCGTCGGAGGCACGTTGCCATCCATCCATGCATCCATGCATCGGTGCCTGCCTGCTAGCTTTTCTTTCTTTCTTCTTGGAGTAGCAGAGATTGTAGATGAGATTCGAGTCAAAGGCAGGCAGCTGGGACGCTTTCTCTGCCTGATGGACGGATGATCATGCGCTTCCTCAGCGCCAATGGGGCTCATGGATCTCGTCAGAGGGGATTAACAAAAGGATTAGCCCAGCTGGCAGCACACTTAACAAGTACCATTAGCAGTACGACTCCTACTCTATCTACTTTGATCCTCCTACTAGTGGCTAGTTGATCCGTAGCTTCTCCTTACTTAATTGTAACCCATGCCACCAGCTACATGGAACGGAGGCAGCATTAGAATACGGGGGCTACACGTTCTAGCTAGGACTCACCTGCCTCTTGGGCCTTGCCTTAACATAATCGCTTAGTTAATTAACACCTGTCGATCCTTCACGAGATGGCCTGGGATTAGATTCCAACCTAGATTGGTAGATCGTTACAGCTAGCAAGCTAACCAAGAGGTTAATCGCCACTGGAGCGGACGGAATCCGAGAGGGATCGTATATCCATCCAACGTGCGCTCTATTCACTTGGCTGTGCGCTAGCTCTGTTGACACACATGCACGCACCTATACTGATTCTGTCTGTACATTCTAGAACTAGCACATATTAGTACCTAGTTGTTGATGGGATCAAGTTGCATGCGCGGGTTAGTGTCAGAGTTAAGCGCAAGGCACCCAATGATTGATGGACTAACTGCCATGCATGCATGGGCCTGTATATGTACCTGTATATATACGTTGAGAGTCCATCTGGTGAGCAGGAACTATTTTGCGTGATCAGTACGTACGGTCCGATACCAAGTTTGGCCAGGCACGCAGCGCATCACCAGTCGTCATCTGCGCTTTTTCCCTCACAAGTTTTTGCTCCTCCTCTTGCTAATTTTTTTAAATAATACATTTTTATATTAAATTACAGAAATATTACGCCGAAAAAATAATTTTCAAAAATAATACACCGTCGGCCCGCTGCAGGCCGACTGGACCTAATCGGCCCACAGCAGGCCGATCGGCTTGCAGCTGGCCGACTGCTGGCCCGCCTGGCACGCGTCGGCCTCTGGTTGGGCTGGCCACGTCGCGAGGGGGAGGGAGGGAGCTGTCGGCGTGGGCGCGCCCCTGTCGGCCTACCGCGGGCCGATCGGCCAGCTGCTGGCCGACAGGGTGCTGCCACCTCGCGCGCGGCTGGCCGGCTGCTCCCTGCGGCCTTATCCTCCCCTTCCTCCCTTCTTCTTCTGTTCTTTTCTGTTCTTACCTTCTCCTCTCTCTACACAAAAATGGCACCAATTTATACACCTAAATGAGCAAGTTTTTCGCGATTTTGGCACCGTGAATGGATTCAACTCAGTTAGGGCAGCCAAAAGAGGTCTCGATCTACTGATGGGGTAGCTCGTGGTGGTCGTGGTGAGCATTTTGGTGGAGGTGGTGGTGGTGAAGTTGGGGCAGTGTGGTGGAGGTGAAGCTGTTGTTCGTCGTTCTTCGTTGGAGGCGGAGCACCGACAGTTTGGTGGCCGCCATTCGTCGTTCTTCGTTCGCACGCACGCTTCAATGGTATATTTCAGCCCATATTTTATTTTTCGTAGGTGCTCCGGTAGTATTTGTTAATATGTTTCGATGTGAAATAAATTAGGTGTGCGATTATTGTTATTTGCCCCGGTAGTATACGTAAATATATTTAGATGTCAACTAATTAGTTGTGTAAAAATGTGTAGTTGCTCCGGTAATAATCCGTACTATATGTGGATGTCAAGTATTTAGAAGTGTCAGTATATGTAGTAGTTCCGGAAAAAGGTCCGTAATATAGGCAGTCCAGTCAAATATATTAATCTGTCAATATTTGTAGTTGCTACGGCAAATATTCGTAATATACTTGTAGGTGGGTGAATTGTATTAGTTGCTCCGTTAATATTCTGTAATATATAGCTAGGTAATATATAGACATGTCTAATATTTGTTAGTGGGGATATTAAGTTGTTGCTTAATACTTGTATTTCGTTGTTGAAAAAAATAGGTGAGTCGAGATGTCCGATGTAGTGAAGTTCAGATTTTACTACGGTCCTGGTACTGTCCAAACAACTAAGTTGGGAGCAGATCTGAGTGAATTTACTCACATAGAGGTGCCAATGAGCGCACCACAAACATGGTCTGTCAGTCAGTTGAAAAAATGGATTGCGGCAAGTTTAGGTCTTGATACTGAAACACACACCGTCGGTGTTCATGCATTGTGGACACGGTCAAGTTCAAAAATTTACTTTTATTTGAGGCCAATAGAGGGAGACTCCGATTGGGTGCGGTGGTTACAAGGTTGTGAACGAAGGGGATGCAATCCTGTTGCTTTAGTGCTTCCCGTCGTGAAGGAGGTCACTGCACATGAAGGCGAGGGTGGCTACGAAGGACAGAGCAGTCAGGTAGAAGGAGGAAATGCTTATGGTTACGAACAAGGACAGAGCAGTCAGGTAGAAGGAGGAAATGCTTATGGTTATGAACAAGGGCAGAGTAGTCAGGTAGAAGGAGGAAATGCCGATGGTGATTACAATGGCGAGGTGGACGCTGACGAGGTAGATGGGCACATGCAGAACCAGATGGAAGAAGAAGACACCGATGTTGAAAGGGGTCATGCCGATGATTCTGACGAGTCAGATGAAGAAGAAAATGCAAAGGAGGTCCCGAATCCTGCATGGTGGAATCATGACTTATCATCTGCAATGACCGTGAATGATGGACATGATTCAGCCTGGCAATATCACCAGAACAATATTGCGACGGGTGCTATGTATCCGAACAAGCAAGCCCTGAAGGATGCAATAATTAATTGGGCAATGTCCACGCAAAGGGTTTTCACACTTGTTGGGTGATAAGTGACTTAGTTAATCACACTTGTCTTATTCCCTGCATCCCTCAAGATCATGCCAACCTTTCATCCACGCTTATTGCTCGATTGTTTTACGATGAGATAGTGCAGGGCAAAGCTATGGAAGTGAAGGCAGTCCAGACAAAAGTCTTCGCCAGGTTCAAGTACAGAATTTCTTATGGCAAGGCTTGGAGGGCTAAGCATCGGCGCTTGAGAGGAGATTTGGTTCTTATTTTGATGCATATGACTCTGTTGTCCACCTCCTCCACACCCTGCAGCAGCGGAATGCAGGCACCTATATCGATATCCAAGACATGTTCATGCCAGAGTTCCCAACTGTGAGGGTGTTGCATCGTCTCTTCTTCTCTTTCGGTGTATGCATCGAAGCTTTCAGGCATTGCCCACCGGTGATATGTGTTGACGGTACTTTTCTCACAGGCAAGTACAAGGGTCAGATCCTGACAGCCATAGGTCAAGACGGCCAAAATCAAGTCGTCCCACTGACATTTGCTTTTGTGGAGAGTGAGAACATTGAAAGTTGGACATGGTTCTTCAGGCAGTTGAAAATATCAGTTGTGAAGGAGAAGCCCAATGTGTGCATCCTTCATGACATGCATGCAGGTATACTCAGTGCGATAAGGACACTGACAAACCCAGGCCCTGAGGAACAAGTTCCATGGCAGGACTTGCAGAGCCGTTGGTGCATGCGTCATCTGGGGGCTAATTTCTTCTCGCAGTTTAGAAATAAGAACCTGATGAATCTGTTCAAAAAACTCTGCAAGCAGAACCAGTTATGGAAGTACAATTTGATACGCGACAGACTTAATGTGTGCACGCAGAGACACGTGAGGGACAGGAAAGCTGCAAGAGATGCAGCGGTGAGGGCACATGTTGAAGCAGTAGCTGCACAGTTGGCAATAGGAACAGCTGCCGTGGAGGAGGAGCCTATTGGGCTATGTGACCTGCCAGGCTTTGACCCACCTGGTACTAGGAGATGGCTCGGGAGGTCGATTAAAACCTTCGAGCAGTGGATAGAGCATGAGCCTCTGGAGAGGTGGTCTTTGCTACATGACACACATGGAGCAAGGTACGGTGTCATGACAACGAACCTCGTGGAAACATACAACTTTGTCCTCAGAGGAAACCGGGCATTGCCACTTACAGCCATCGTTGAGGGTATTTTCTTTGGCACCGTCAAGTATTTCAGACATAGACGTCAAAAAGCAGAGCAGCATATTTTCAACAACCCGAATACACGGTACTGTGAAAGAGTCACGAAGTACATGGACAACAAGATGCAAAAAAGCTAGGTCACACACTGTAGTCACCATCGGTAATCAAGAAAGAAGGTTTGAGGTCCGCTTAGCCAACAACAAATTCGGATGTGCAAATGAGTTGAGGACGCATGAGGTGAAAATTGGTAATGAAGCCTGGCCAACGTGTGAGTGCACATGCAACAAACCGAAATTGCTTCACCTACCTTGCTCACATGTAATTGCTGCTTGCGGGTAGCTTGGAATGGACGCAATATCGTTTGTGTCTCCATTTTTTCTGAAAGAGTCTGTCCTCAATACCTGGACAGGTGAGCTGATGGGTTTTCGATCAATGGGTAATTTCAACAGCGTCAACCCCGCTGAAAGGCATTACATTCCAAACCCAGAGCATATGCGTACAAGTAGAGGCAGAAGGCAGTGCCAACGCACCCGGAATGATATGGATGAATCTGACGCAGGAGGTCCGACTAGGAAATGCATTCTATGCAATGAATTTGGCCATAGGGACACTAATTGTCCCACTTTCGTCACTGGGCGTGGACGAGGCAACCGGGGAAGAAGAGGAGGTAGAGGCAGTAAAGGAGTAAGGGCGAGAGGAAGAAGCTAAGCTAGCCGTAGTATGTTCTGAATTTGTATTAAGTGTGGCACTATGTTCTGAATTTGTATTAAGTGTGGCACTATGTTCTGAATTTTTATTAAGTGTGTCACTATGTTCTGAATTTGTATTAAGTGTGGCACTATGTTCTGAATTTTTATTAAGTGTGGTACTATGTTCTGAATTTGTATTAATTGTGACACTATGTTCTGAATTTTTATTAAGTGTGACACTATGTTATGAATTTGTATTAAGTGTGGCACTATGTTCTGAATTTTTATTAAGTGTGACACTATGTTATGAATTTGTATTAAGTGTGGCGCTATGTTCTGAATTTTTTATGTGCAGGAATGTCGGGAATGTGGTTGCTGAATGGGGACATTGATAGGGGTCATCGTGCTGCGATATGGTATGAGCGCAAGCTTGAGCCTCTGGTCACTCGCACTCCTAAGGAAAACTGGATGGTACACCCAGGATGGCTTCAGCAGTATGTGCTTTATTAATTTGCACACTGACATGCATATTAATGGGAGACACTAACTGAAATGTTCTCTAATGAAGGTTGAAATGGGCCGGCCTTTTACCTTTCGCGCGTCTGGTTGAGTCTATCCCGGGTGAGAAACGTCTTGCCGTCGAAGGGTCCTTGCTGATCTGCTTAGTGGACCGTTGGAGGCCAGAGACCCACACGTTTCACTTCCGATGGGGAGAGATGGCTCCTACTCTGGAGGATGTGTCACTTTTGCTCGGACTACCGTTGGCAGGTCATGCCATAGGACCGTTGGACGCACCGGCTGGTTGGGAGTGAGCTCTTACACAACGTTTTCATGGTGTTTTTCCGGATGCTCCGGATCCGGTATGAGAGCATCACGGACCTAAGTATGAGTGGTTGCTCAATTTCCGAGTAATTTCCCCTACCTCTTATCTTCAATCGTGCATACGGTTTTACAGAAAATAACTGCGTCTTACTAAAACTTTCTCTTTGCTTAGTGCAGATCCAGAACTTCCAGGCGTCGTTGACTGCGGAACAGATCACTCGGAGCCTGGAGGCCTACTTAATGTGGCTTTTCGGCAAGGTGATGTTCACAGAGAACCATGTCACCACTATTAGCACGCTCTACATCCCTATGGCACTCGAGATAGCGAGTGCTCAGACGGCGGATCAGATCAGACAGAGGAGTTGGGGTTCGGCGGTCTTAGCGGCTACATACCGAGGTATGTGCAACGGTTGCCAGCTTACATCGAGAAAGTCAGCCCTTCTTGGATGTCCTCTATTCCTACAACTTTGGTCGTGGGAGAGGTTCTCTATAGGGCGACCAGATGTACGTGTTCGTGAGCCTATAGACGCCATGTTTGATGTTGACGGCATCGACATGCCTACTTTCGGTCTGTGTTGGACACGCCGCGAGGTATGCACCGTGTTATAGTTTAATGCAACTTTTTTCTACACAAGAGATAGTTCGATGCTAGCGGCTACTAACTTTTGTTTTCTGCAGAGACGCTTTGCTAGTGATCAGACCAGGAAGGCATACACAACATTGAACGAGCAGTTCAATGCTTACACCGGGGTCATCTGGCAGCCCTACACGGAAGCAGCCATACAAGCGAGATACCCTGGTGGTATGTCTGTGCTATGCACAAGGGACCGAGATTACTGGATGACAAAATCAAAGATCATCTTTGATTTCTTCGTCGAGGAGATGGCACAACAGAGGGTTATGAGGCAATTTGGTCTTCTGCAGTTGGAGCTGCCTCCCCCTATAGAGAACCCGGTGTTAGCACACATCCACAGGTATTAACCAGTTTTTCAATGTTGCATTATCTTTCATAGTACTCCATTCGAAGCTTTAGGTAATTGTTGAACACACACCACAATTTTAGGAACAAGAAAGGGCATGACCAGGACAACTGCTGACTGGCTAGTTAGACTAGAGTCGTATGTTATAGAATGGGAGACAGCAAACACACATCTATGGCACGAGAATCACAATTTTGATCTCAATGAATTCAATCTCTATTTGCAGCGCTACATGACCGGAACACGGTTACGCATCGTTGAGCACTCCCACCCAGAGAAGATAGCGGATCCTACTCCGTCGGATATGTACCCGAGCTGTGACACGTCGGGCTCTAGGCAGTACGCGGTAAGATATATTTTCTTTAAGTAATGTTGTCACATAATTTGACGTGCAAGAGACAGACATTATTAATCGTCATTGCAGGCTACCTTGACACACGAACTCTACGACAACGTGACCACCTTTGGACGATCACTGTCGTCTGGACCTCTTGTTCAGCACCGTCCAGTGCTACAGCCCTTCTTGGAACGAATTCAGAACAAGATACGGACTGTGTACGAGTCTATCACGTGCACCCGGAGAACCGACGTTGTTCAGCACCAGCAGCAGCAGCCGCGTCACTCCATGCGCCGACATCAACCACGTCCACGTCTAGCACATCAGCCGACAACCAGGCCACCCCGTCTTGACCAACCTGGCAGTTCAACGTGGCAGCAACCACAACACTATGGTCCCATGTCGAGCTTCGTGTTTTCTCCACATCCACAGTAGCACGGTCCCTCGTCGAGCTTCTTGTTTTCTCCACAGCCACAGCAGCACGGTCCCTCGTCGAGCTTCGTGTTTGAGCCAGAGCAGCCGTCACAACCAGCAGGTAAGTGTCTTCATATTTATTGTTTTCAATATTAATTGAGGCGACCTCATTCTTCATGACTAAACGTTCCATCGTGCAGGAGCCTACGGATATCATGCGTCTATGTCGGCATCACATGATACGTGGGGGAGTGATCATCCCAGGGTGAAAACTACCATCGAAAGGATAATGGGACATCTCAACTACATTACACTGGAATGCTTATCCACCTCCGTATGAAGGGGGTTTTATAGGTAGAGAGGAGAAAATGGCGGGAAAGAACGACTGCAGTATGGCGGGAAACAGTTGGCGGGAACATATGGCGGGAAACGGGTGGCGGGAAAGAGTTGGCGGGAACATATGGCGGGAAACGGGTGGCGGGAACATATGGCGGGAAACGGGTGGATGAGAAACGGGTGGCGGGAAAGAGTTGGCGGGAAAATATTGAGGGGAAAGGGTTGCGCGAAAATACGTCATAGTTTTGAAAAAAAATCTGTAATATCGTACGGGGCAAAAAAAAATCTGTAATATGGTATGCATGCACCAGTCGGCTCACAGCAGGCCAATTAGTTCCTGTCGGCCCACAGCAGGCTGACTGGACCTTGTCGGCCCCCAGTTGGCCGACTGGACTTGACCTGGTGGCCGACAGGCCAATCGGCCAGTAGCAAGCTGATAGGCCCCCAGTCGGCCTGCTGTGGGCTGACTAGGACCAGTCCGCCTGCTACGGGCCAACGGTGTATTATTTTTGAAAATCATTTTTTCAGCGTAATATTTGTGCAAATTAATAAAAAAATGTATTATTTAAAAAAAATAGCCCTGGATGAATTGATAGGACTATAGGACTACATGCATATCGCATGCATACATATGCAAAAATGCAAGGTTTAAGAAATAAATTAATCGCACTCACTTAGTCCCTAAAATAAAAACATATTCGAGAAAATCCCTCAAATAAAAACTAAAAATCAAAACATTTAAGTATTACCCTTCAAGAAGAAAGAAAATAAAAAAAAGAAATAATAACAAAAATTGCACATACTTTACACAGAAATTACGCATTTCTATTACACATTTAAGTACTAGTAGCATATAATAATAGAATTTTCGCAAAAACAAATTTTCCTAAGAAGGAATGAGAAAGAAAATAAAAATAACAAACTTGCTAAGAAAGAATGAATTTGTGGCATTGATATTTTAAGAAAAATAAAATAAGTAAAACAAACAATGACAAAATGTGCATACTATTTCACAGAAATTGCACTTTTTATAATATGCAAGAACAAACATATAATAGTGGCATTTTCGCAAAAGAATGTTTCCCACAAATGAATGAATTAGTGGCATTGGTAGTACCCTTAAAGATGAAATAAATTAAATTAAAGCAAAAGTAGAATCAAAATAATTAATTAATTTTTCTATGGAAGAATGAATTTGTGGCATTGACATTGCACTTGAAGAAGAAAGTAAATGAAAAAAATAAAAACAAATCAAAATAAAGGAAGTAGAAACTAAAACTAGATAAAAAAATGAAGTTTTATAAGGAAGAATGAAATAGTGACGTTGGTGTTACCCTCTAAGAAGAAATAAAATATTTTAGTAAACTTGCACACAAATTTGCATTGAAATTGCACTCTTTGGTATGCAAAATAATAATCATATAATATTGCAATTTTTGCACCTATTGTATAGTACTTGTCCGTATATATTTAAACTCACCTAACATTCCAAAAATAACCTGAAAATAAAAATAATAATATACTAATAAAGAAAAACAAAAAACACATAAAAACAGAAAATAGAAAAAACAAAGGGAGAGACGGAGGGCCTGGTCATCAGATGGGCTACATAGAGCATGTTGGGTTGCACAGCTTAATGGGCCAGCCTGTTAAGGAATTGACAGACCCAAAATAAAGGGGCCAATAAAAAATTTCCAGCCCAAAACAAGACATATCACATAGCAGAAAAAAAAGCACGAATCTTGAAGCATCAATCAAAGGTCAGAAAATTTGACTGACACAAATTTAATTTTCAGGCAACTTACATCTAGCTAACGTGTATTTTCTTAGTAAAAATTTATGATGCAATAAACCCGGAGGAAGAGATTAGTCATTAACTCTTGTATCAGATTATATAGTCATTTGTTGATAGGATTATATAGTCATTAATGGGTCAATCAATTTTTAAATTAAGAAATTTATTTATTGAAGAGAGATCAACATCAGCCACCTTAGAAAAGTCACAGGCATAATGCATATTGGCCAATAAGTGATGGTGAAATTTGATATAAAACGATATTGGATTGTGAAAAGAGGCTACACTAGCATGTTTTATTCCAAGTTCCTGATTCTCATCGTCGAGTGTGACCACAAGGGTGAACAACAACAGAGAACAAGGCGGCTCCCGCAACGCTCGCTAGGGAGACTCGGGCGGTAACCCAATACCGTCACCACAACGCCTCCCACGACCTTTACCTTCCCGGCGCCGTCAGTTGACGTTACCATCTGCGGAGAGCGGTGGCAGGCCTTTTTCTCTCCTATCGTGCTTTACCCCAGCTCATGTAATGCAATACTAAGACCCCCAGCTCATTCTAACCTATAAGGTGATTGGGAGACTCGGCTCCAGGAGGCGCGCTCGATCTCCTTCTATTTGACCCATCGAATGATGGTCAAACGGGTCGTTTCTGTGTTGTCTGACGTTGGATCATCGCGGTTGGTTTTGACCTCGCGGTGCACACGCGGTTGGGAGATCACGCCCTTTCGTCCCCATCACATCTTTTATGTTTTGCGTTTCGACCTGAATAAAATGTTGGCGCGCACATGGGATGCGAGCCACATGACCGACGCCGAAGCTCCCCGGCTCACCGCCCTCGTTCCCAGGCAGCCACACTGACCGTCGTGGCCAGCCGCGACCACGGTCGACCGTCGCTTGTAGTTGTAATAAAACGTACGACCGATTCTAGCTCTTTGTCGCCGGCGGGGTCTCGGTCTTCAACTCCGGTGTCGCCCTAGGTTGCAGCATACGTCGTTTCCGGTTGTAGCTCCTGCCGTGGATGCTTCTAGCTTGCTGCACCCCCACGGTCCCGCTTCTTGTCTTCAACCTCCGACAAAAATGCCGCCCGTGGCCGCCGTGGTCGGTTGCAGCAAAATCCGTGGCCGTTTTGTAGCACCATTGATGCCGGTTCTAGTAAAAAACTCGTTGCACCAAAAATCGCCACCTCATTGTAGCACCGAGTTCCAGCCGGTTCCAACATCCCCTCGCCATGATTCCAACATTTTGCCACCGTGGTTGCAGCAAACGTCGGCGTGGTCACCGTCGGAAGTTGCGGCTTCCAGCATCTCCTGCCCATGGTTCCAACGTCTGCGCCGTGGATCTAGTATCCGCACTCCACTGTTGCAGCACCGCTATCCCCATGTGATTACCATGGAAGCTCGGACACTACTCATGGTCGCGGGAATTGCCAGACAGTTCCAACATCTGGGCATGGCAGTGCCAACATGTTAGGTGCATGGTTGCAGCACGTGGCCCCGTGCGAAGATGCAGCTGTGAATGGGAGGGGAAAAGGGGAAAGGCTTGCCAAAGAGGTAGAAAAGTAGCAGAGGGGATTCACCGGTGGTGGGGCTCATCGGAGCTTGGATGCGGCGGCGCAAGCAAGAGGTGAGGAGGCGAGGCAAGAGGACGAGCGCTCTTGGGGAAAAGAAAGCAAGTTGAAGAAAGTGGTAAAGATGTGCGTAAATTGTGTGGATGAGCGGTACAGGGATAAGAACGTGCGTGGTGCGCGCGCGACCCACAAATGCAGGGTGTGCGTGCATGTGTGCGAGAGAAAAAGAGCGGGCGCCACCGGACGATTGAAACGTTTCCTAATTTTTTTAAGAGTAAAATACATTGGTGGTTATTGTATTTGTATCAAAAGCTCATTTTGATCACTGTATTTAAAAATACGGTTAATACAGTCATTATATACATATATTGGTAATTATACAGTCCCTGACTCCACATATAACTTCGTATTTTATCTAAGGCTGAACGGTCAAACTTCCTGTGTGGCAAATAATGTAGCCTATCTTCTCTTTACATACGTGAGTCTCATCTCTCTCCCGCTCATATGGACTAGCCAACTAAGCCATATGGCACGCTTTTTTATTGCTTAGTATTATTAGTGTCAAAAACGCTTTTATATTATAGAACGGAGAGAGTACAAGATTGTTTTTATAAAAACACACAACGTACACTAGCACGCATGCACCCGTGCGCACACTAACACACACACGCTGGGAGGCATGCACACGCTCGTACACTAACCTAGCACACACCACACTCACCCGGACGACGAAGCTGAGACCTCCAGTCGTGCTCCGGCAGCCACGCCATCATCATGCGTGCGCACGGCGAGGGGAGCGCCCCATTCTGGGTGTCGTCGCTGTTGGCCATGTGGCCACCTCACGAAGACGGAGAACTGGTATGCGCTGCCCCGTCTTTTTTTTTAACTGAAGAGGGGTCTAGAACGACCCCGAGCTTTCGTTTAACACCAAAGTGGTGAAAGTACAAAGCTCCTACAAGGACTCCAAAGTAAAATACGTAACAAACAAGCCCCTGACTTTTACATGGAGGACCCCAAACTGAAAGCACGAAACGCGATCGGGTCCCTATCAGCCACCGCCCGGATTGAACCTCAGGGGACGAACCACTTGGCGCGAAGAAATCGCCATGGCCGCAACACCTGCACACCATAGCCTCCGAACAACAGCTGGATCTGCCTCCCATAAGGCACGCACGCCGGGAGGAATGGAGTCGGCCGCCATTCGGCCAGAAGAAGCAGTGAACCAGCGGAGACCGGCAGCCAATCGAGGGCGCCGTCGCTCCACCATGGAATCAACTACTGATATGCACGAACTCGATCTGCAGGCTTCAAGTATCTGCAACGCCCCCGCTCCTCATCCACCACCAAAGTGAGTTGAAAGAGCAAGCAGCAGTAGAGGGCCATCCTCCAGATCAGGGAAGACCTCAGGCTTATTGGGGAAAGAGAGCTCGCACCAGATCCACTCCCATCTGCCTCCATCCACCATGGATGGCCGGCCTGGGAGGCTACTGGTAACCACCAAACACTGCCTGGATTTGTTGATGGGGAGCTCAAGTACGGCATAACGCCAGACGCCACGGAGGCAAGACACAACCTACACCTAAACCTAAGACTACTATGAACAGAGGGAGACCGACCACCTAACCCATCCTCACACCGGACGGCAGAGCCGCCGGAGAGAGAGAGAGAGGGAGAGGGACAGCGAAGGAGTGCACAAGGAGACTCTCAACAGGAGCAGGGAAGAGATGGAGAAGAGAGACTTCCTCTTCTCTTCCGTTTACATGGTGAGCTATGTCAGGCGTGTGATGAAAGCAGCAGAGTCTTGTCTTGCTACTCATATGCATCAACCGGGATCGGCCAGTCATCAGTGCCGCAACGCGGCGAGCGGTGGCGGGCAGGACTCCATGAGCTGCATGCCGAGGCAGTGGAGGGACTAGTGTGGAGATAGCTGCAATGCCGGCGGGTGTGCAGTGCGTACATGGTACGTGTGTGCGTGTGCGCGCGCCCTGCGTGCATCCGTCCTAGCGGGTTCATGAGGAGCAATGCTACACACACGGGATTAATTTTACGGGGTTCACGGAGAAGCTGTGGTGGGTTTTCCTGATTGGGTGGAAATCAAGGTGAGGGGCCCCATCCCAGCTGAAAAGCGCAGGGGTGGGGGTGGGGGGAGGTTTGATTAGTTGAAAAGAGCCCGTAATAGCTAGTAAAAACCCGTGAGTCTAGCATTTTTCGGGTTCATGAGTGTGTGCGCGTGCACTGTATGTTGCTGCATGCTCATGTAATCATGTGTACAAAAAGAAACCACTATGGATATTCACAATAAAACCTACAGGATTAATTGGCTAGAACTCGCGGTTTGCCGACGCGAGATATTAGGTTCAAATCCCAGCTTGTGCATGTCTTTTCCCCCCTTTGTTTCTTTCTACCCGCACACTGACAGGTGGGTCCTGCACAAAGGAAGACTACTTTATTTGCCATGTAGCAAGTTTGACTGGTCAGCTTACATAACATACAAAGTTATACGAAAGCCAGTGACCGTATAATCACTGAAACGCGTATATAGTAATCGTATTGATCGTATTTTTAAGCACAGTGATCAAAGTGAACTTTCAACCCGAGTATAGTGACCGCAGATGCATTTTACTCTTTTTTTAACTAATTATCTCTCATCGTTATTGGTCTCCCCTAGCTACAAGGGCGTGACTAGGTCTCAGTTAATTAAGACTTAATCAAGTGTCAGTCAAGTGATATAAGATGTAAGAAAAAAATCCGAGAAAAAATTTTTACACCGATGTCAATGTAAGATCTCACGAATATAGCATCGACTAAGACATAACCAAGTCTCAGCTGAATAAGATTTAGCAACACCATTACAACAATGCATCAACCTACACCACGCTCCAATGCATCCTTTTATTTTTGAGAAAATACGTTATATAACATTGTTTCCTTATTTGACACTGAAAAACTTTTACTTCCCTATATAACACCGTGTCTAAATTTTATGTTTTTTATGACACTTCCGTCCATTTTAAGCCTCAACGGTGTCAAATGATACCTGAAAAGACCTATTTGCCCCTTGCTGGTTTGTGACCAAAATTTTGCGTGGTAGTTTAGCTTTAGCATGTGACTCTATCTGGATGGTTGTTCGACACAATTTTGTACCAAACAGAAATTAATTACTGAAATTTTTTCTTGAATGCGGAATATACAGGGAAGGAAACATGCCTCATTACATGCATCCAACAGTCAGCCGAGGCCAAGGCACAACCTCGAGCCCGGTGTTCGTCAATGTGGTCGACTGCATGAACTCTGGCCCGCCAGCCACCATCATGACCAACCGCGGCGCTCCGCACAAGCTGTTTGAAAGTGTTTGTTCCCTGTATGGCTGAATACACGTAAAATTGCGGTCATATATCACATGAGGGGCTAATAGTTCTTTTCAGGTGTCATTTAACATCGTTAAGGCTCTAAATGGATGGAAGTGTTATTAAAAAAAGATTCAGTGTTAAATAAGACAACAAATTTTAAAACAGTGTTAAACAAGAAATTCTCTCTTTATTTTTCATCGGGGCTTTTTGTTTCGAAAAGGAGGGACAAGAAACCTGGCTTATTTTTCAGCTTAGGAAATTTCTAGGGCTGTTTAATACTATCCTTGAGCAAGCTCTGGATCTCCGCCGCGAACTTCTCCATGGCCATGGTTGGCAGTGCGACCGGCACTGCCACCGCGTCCGTTCCGTCGCTGGTCTTGACAGCCACAAAGAAGGCACTCCCGAACTTGATGCCAGAGGGCCCGCCGTACACCGGCTCGCCCCATCCGAAGTCCACGCGCTGGAACCCAACGTGCCGGAGGTCAGACAGAAGGAACATATTTGCCCTGGCCAAAGGCGGCCGGCCACGGAGCACCAGAAGGTCCGCCGTGGAGCGCATATACTCGGGAGTCACCGACGCCTTCGCCTCCCGCACCTGCTCCACCACGTCTGCCAACGAGCAGCTGAGCAGCGTGCCGGCGGCCATCACCACGGTGACGTACGCGCAAGCGAAGCCGTAGTAGCCGGCGGGGAGGCTCAGGGCGCTGCTGTGCCTCCTCACGCTGACGACGGTCACCAGCCGTGCCTCCTCGTCGGACCAGAGCGTCCTCAACGCCGCCGTGCGGGCGCGCCACAGCACCGCCGCGAGCACCTCGAAGCTCGTTGCCCTGTCTCGGAGGTGAGGCGGCAGGCCTTTCTTGATCGCGGCGACGTCCGAAGGGCCGAACACGAAGGCGCGCCTTACAATGTCATCCTCGGTTGGTATGGGCGTCCGGGGCACTGGATCGTACTCCGGGTGCGGGAATGAGGGCGCTGGGGGCCTTCGTGCGTCAAGCGACTCGCGAGACCAGGCAGGCGCGATGGTCGGCGCAGGGAGACCTCGAGCGAGCTCGGCGACGGCGTTGAGGAACTGGATGAACCCCGCGGCGTCACACATGGTGTGGTTGAAGCTATGCCACACGGCGAAGCCGCCGCACAGGAGCCGCGTCACCTGACCATCGGCAAGAAAAGTTGTTAGCCTCAAACTGTGCGTGGATAATGTGTGTGCTCACGTGCAAATATGAAATGCTTACCTGAATGATCACCAAGGGGCAGTTGAGCACAGCGCTGGAGCCTTCCACCTCGAAGCAGAGCTCCTTAATCCACGGGAATGGCGGCATCAGCCCGGGCACGTCGACCTCGAGATCTGCCAGTCGCACGTCAGCGTCCGCCTCGACGAACGTCACCCCTTCGCCGGTGCAGTCGACGACCAGTTTCCGGCCCCCCACCTCGCGCAGCCGTCCGGCGAGTGGGTAGTAGTGCACCAGCGCCTCGGACAAGGCTCGGCGGATGATGTCCACCGGGTCGCCGCGTGCGAGCCCGCCGCCGCGGTAGAAGAAGATGCCGCAGATGTGCGACCGCAGCTCGTCTTGATCGTCGACGTCGGAGAGGCGCTTCCTCTCTCGCGATGTCGTCGGCGAGGCTGGGCCGACGAGCACGGGCTCTCTCCGGAGGACGGTGAAGCTGAGCGTGGACATGACGGGGTGTTCTAATTTTGTTCGGTTGTTTCTGCATGCAAAAGGTATCAAGTGTCCAGAGTCTTGTGCCAATGTACTGCGCCGCTCGTTCCTAATCCATTACTGTACTGTTACACCTTTGTCCTTCGGCAAATGCCTCAGACCACTCGTTTCTAATCCATGTAATGTACTGTTACACCCCTTCACTCTTCGGCACGTGTAGGCTCTAACCCCTGTCAGGAAGCTCATGGGTGCTGTAATCATCGAAACATTCTCCTCATCAAGATAACAATAATGCTAGACCTACAGAGAAACTACGATTGTTTTACTTAAATTTTCAAACTAATTCTCTCTCTCCCACCAATTTAACCAGAGTGGGCCTCTTCACCTCCCTATTACCAATCATAACTCCACATCAGCTTGCTCGTAAAAATATTAAGTAAGTTTTTTAAGTAACCTTTTGCAGATATATCATTACTCTAACGGATAATCATGCTCATTGGATCCATGTAAATAAATGGATCAAATCGAACAATGTGGGATAATCTTAGCCATCATCTGGCCTTCCATGGTTGGCTTCGACCCCAATAACTGGTAGACGTTCGTTGGGGGAAGGGGAGGGGGGTGGAGGTGGCTTTGCGGATGATTTGAGTGGCTGTTTTAATGTAGAGGGGTGGTAACTTTAGTTGTAGGCGTTTGCAGTTTTAAATATTTTAAAAAATATTTTTCACGAAAATTGCCGTTGTAGGGGTTAAGTATGAGCATGCGAATAGGGAAACAAATTTTGGAGCTCATGAACTAGCCCAACTGGCTAAGTTCCAGGCCAGTAGGGTCTGGTTGGATGATCCTACCCCCTCTACTATACCTCTCCTAGTGAACTATGTAGCATTATTATCTTTTAAATAAAGAGGTCTTTTAAGGTAAAAAAAAGCGGAGTAAAATTCCGGTTTTGCTCCTCTAAACCGCACCTAACCTATCTCCTATATGCGTTAGAGGAGTAAAAAAACATTACTTCATGGCCACCCAGACCGTTAAATATACTCGACCGCTCACTGCGGGAGTAAAAATCCCCCCAACCACTTGTCAACCTCATCCATCCCGGCGGCGCCCAAGCACCCTGCTGTCGGTGTCAAAACCAGCAGATCTCGGGTAGGGGTCCCGAACTGTGCGTCTAGGATCGATGGTAACAGGAGACGGGGGACACGATGTTTACCCAGGTTCGGGCCCTCTCTATGGAGGTAATACCCTACTTCCTGCTTGATTGATCTTGATGAATATGAGTATTACAAGAGTTGATCTACAACGAGATTGTGATGGATAAACCCTAGAACTCTAGCCTATATGACTATGGTAATGAATGTATCCTTTCCGGACTAACCCCTCCAGTTTATATAGACACCGGGGGGATCTAGGGTTTACATAGTCGGTTACATAAGAAGGAATCTTCATAATCGGCCGCCTAGCTTGCCTTCCACGCCAAGTAGAGTCCAATCCGAACACGGGTACAGTCTTCGGCCTTCATGTCTTTACAGCCCATCAGTCCGGCCCAATGGATAACAGGCCGGACGCCCGAGGACCCCTTAGTCCAGGACTCCCTCAGTAGCCCCTGAACCTGGCTTCAATGACGAGGAGTCCGGCGCGCAGATTGTCTTCGGCATTGCAAGGCGGGTTCCCCTTTTTTCCGTACTCCAAGATAGTCTTCGGATGCGATAATAGTATCCGGACCTGTTACACACCATACACAACCGCAGAGAGAATATATTTTTACACGAGTTCCATCCACTGACAACTTTTCGTAGCGCGACAGTACGTTCGACCGGTCATAATTCCAAATCGTTTTTGTGTTCGATGCCCCACGTCCCGAGACGCGGTTGCCATTGGCACGTCTTGTCAAAGCAGAGATCGTGTCCCCTTATTGCGGGATCCTCATCAATGCGGGCATGGGTAACCCAACCGTGCCGTTTATACAGCCCTTGAGAATAGGCGAATCTTAAGGCGGGTGAGGAGGCGTTTAATATTCGCTGCCTCTATAAGGGGATAAGGATTCCCTCTTCCTCTCTCACGCCTTCTCTCTGTCTCCGCCTTTCCAATCTCGAGCTCCAGCGCCCAAGTTCTCATCTCCTTTCCACTCAAGCAACTATGTCCGGATCCGGAGGTCAGGGCAAGTGGATGGTCTCCTCCGTCAAGGAGGAGGACATTACTGAGCTTCGGGCGGCCGGATATTTGGCGAAGGAGATCGCCCACCGTCTTCCGGCCGAGGGACAAGTCGTCCCCACGCCGAAGCCCACCGAGAGGGTAGTATTCATCCCCCATTTCTTCCGCGGGCTATGGTTTCCACTCCACCCTTTCGTCCGCGGGCTGATGTATTATTACAAGATAGATTTCCATGATCTGTCCCCGAATTCCTTCCTCAACATCTCGGCGTTTATCGTCGTGTGTGAGGCCTTCCTCCGCATCCAACCCCATTTCGGGATGTGGCTCAAAGTCTTCAACGTGAAGCCGAAGGTGGTGGATGGCCAGCACGCGGAGTGCGGAGGAGCCATGGTGAGCAAGCTACCCAACGTCTCCTGGCCGAAAGGTACTTCCGTGGAGACAGTAAAGGAGTGGCAGAGACAATGGTTCTACATCACAGAACCCCGCGACACTACCGGGGCCGTGGCTGCCGAATTCCGCTCCGGTGCTCCCATGCGACTCACCTCCTGGGTTGAGAAGAGTCCGGACTGGTGTTCGCCCGATGAGCTGATAGCGTTGCAGACGCGCGTCCAGAGCATGATAGCCAAGGATGTCAAGCTCGTCAATGTGATCCAGGTGATGCTAGTTCGCCGGATTCTCCCATGCCAGCGCAGAAGTCGCCCTCTGTGGGATTTCAATCCGAAGAAGCATCAGACCCTAGTGAGGCTCTTCGAGACCACCCACGAAGATGCCTGGAAGTTGCTCTTTAAGGGCAATGAGAAACCGCCAGCCACAGATTCAGACCGTGGTCACGATTGTAAACACCTTGCCAGTGAGGTATGTTATTTTTTATGTATCCCCACCTTAATTGTTTCGACGATGATGTCTGAGCTTTTATTATTGCTTTTTCAGGACTGGATGGAGAGGTCGAAGCGGATCCAGTGTCCGGCTCCGCTGCCTGAAGAACCGGTCATCCCGCGTCTAGCGAAGATGCTGGTGCCGGCACCATATAAGGCGCCGGAGAAGAAGGCCAAGAAGAAGACCAAGGGGCCAAGAGTGGCCCCCGTCGCAAGGGCACTTCGGACGTGACGTCCGAAGACGACGAAGCTCATTCCTTTGTCCCTAAGGACAATGACGAGGAAGAGGAGGAGGAAGAAGAAAACAACCCTCCCCCTGAGGAGAGGAGGAAGAAGAGGGCGGCTTCGGTGCATCCGGAGTCGGGAACGCGCAAGAAGGGGAAGGGCGTCCCAGCGGTCAATACCGCGGGACGTTGACAGCAGTCCGGAACGACGCCCCCGAACTAAGCCCCCGGCCGCATCGTAAGTGACATGGCTCGCTCATGCGGACATCCGGCCCTTTCTCTTCATTATTTTGACATAGTTAACTGTACTATTGCAGTCCGGCCCGTGACCTTATCCAGCGATCCTCATCCGGAGGTTCGTTGGCTCCATCGGAGATGGCGAGCATGTCGCCACCGCCTGCTTATTCCCCCGGGGCCAGGGACGACATGGAGGTGTTGTCCCGGAGGATCGCTCCGAACCGGGGAGGAGCCCAGGACGCTGCCCGGGAGGCGCCACGAGGCGAGACCTCCACTGCCGGACACATGGGGGAGCCGATCCCCATGGAGACTGGCGAAGAGGGCCGCATCCAGTTCGGCCCTCAGCCGAATACGGTTCCGGAGACTCATATGGCTCCGGAGTCAGGCTAGCAGCCCCCTTTGAAGGAGGGGGGTGCGCCGTTTCCACCGGTGGCCCCTGTCCATCCAGGGGCGCTGAACCTGATGGAGGCGCTACGAGGCGCCCGTCGTGGACGAGCACCGTGTCCTTATGGGTGCGGTGATCGAGAAGGTTTAGTCCGCCAAGAGCGGACTGAATGAAGCTTGCAGCAACTTGTTGACAGGTTTCGAGGTAAGAAAGGGAAAAACCCCGTGTAGACAGTAGCCCTTGAGACACTGTCCGGTGTTCGGCGAGAAGAACTGGACAGAGGATCAATCCTTTGTTATAGGAGACTAACTTAATATGTATCAATAAGCAGGCGTCACTGTTGGCCACAACCTCGCATGCTGCCGAAATCTCTGAACTGAAGCAGAGGTTGGAGCGGACCGAGAACGAGCTCGGCGAGGTTAAAATTTGGCTCCAGGAGAAGCAAAGTGAATGACGGCTTGCTATGTGTTCGGAAAGATTAAGCGCTGTATATTGACCGCGGTGTCATAATATGTGCAGGAGCCGCGACCGAGGTCGAGGCCCTGAGGAAGTCCCTGGGCGAGGCCGAGGAGAAGGTTGTCCAGCAGCAAGCCGCCCGTAAGAAGCTCAAGGCCCGGGTCAAAGAAGTCCAGCAGGAGCTCCAGGATGCGGTGAAAAAATGCGAGACCTTGGAGCATGATGCGTCGGCTCAAGTGGCCGAACTCACCAAGGCTCGTCAGAGCGCGGAGACCGCACGGAATGAGGCCCAGGCCGCCCTCGAGGAGATCCAGGAGGCCAAGAAGATCACAGCGGGTAAGGCATTTAAGATGCAAAGCAAGTATGCGGAGAAGCAGTACCTTTTACTAACCCGGGTTTAGAGTTACCCAGGGGCTTTTGCGGATTTATCACGCAGTGTATCGCACGCCGTGGAGTTCTACCGAGCCGAAGGAGGGGGTTCTACGGAGAAGCTATTCTGGTCGCAATATGCGGCGTTAGAGCCTCCCGTGTCCTTCACCGATCAGCTGAAACAGCTGGTGGAGCTGCATAGGGTGGCCGAACTAGCCATGAAGGATTTGATAATCCGGCTATGGCCAGCCGAAGCTATGCCTGGCAGCTACTTCGGACTCGTGAGGCGGATGGTGAACGCCTGTCCTCGGCTGGACGTCGTCAAGCGCTCTGCCTTTATTGAAGGTGCCTGCATGGCCTTCGCCCGTTGCAAGATGTGGTGGGCGAAGATGAACGCTGTTGAAGTGGCCAGAGGGCCGCCGGAGGGCAAGGAGCACCGCACACCCGGGCGATACTTTGCAGATGTCATAGAAGGGTCTCGACTTGCAGCAGCGCAGTGCGGGCAGGACATTATTTTCGAATGAAAACATTCGTGTTGTCTTTGCCTTGTATTATGAAAACAAAGCCTGTTTTGTAATGTAATTTTGTTATGCTTTTAATTGTTTCCTCCTGTGCGGCCGTGTTGTATGTAATCTGAGGGTTGGCCAGTTGTCGGCTTGTGCCCTCACGTAGGTAGTACGGAGGTGTTCGGGATGGAATCTAAACAATCTTGATCCAATTGTATGGTCCTTGAAGGAGTTGTTTAACGCAACGAACAAGGCAATCAGACTATACAGCTTAAACGCCCTCACTTAGCCATAGGAGTTTTATAATAAAGCGTGGGCGCAGCCCCTGGTTCAAACCAGAGTGCTGTCAGCATCTGATTGGTAAGTGCCGATCTTTCGCATAATGCGGAAAAAATCTCCAACGATTTGTAACCCTCGAACAGCTGACCGGCTCTCGCCGTATCATGACAGTCAGTTTTCGGCTTTCTCTAATGAGGCGCTCATCTGGTCAAGGCCAGGGCACAACCGCAACAGTTCTCCCTTTACTACCCTAGCTGATTTACCGGAACGTAGGGTAGCAAGCACAGGAGCTGGGCAACCCAACTATTGACCAAAGACATGATTCGGAGCCAATGCATATAATGCTAAATTCGGGGTGCCGAACTTCTCTATAAGAAGTGTTCGGACTTTGTTGCCGTGTTATGGGGCGATGAGGAGCCCCTGGCAAATATGAAACGTACCAGAGTGTACGGTTGCTAGGAAATAAGTAATTGAAAGGAAAACAGAAGGAGAACAGAGATGGTATCTGTGGCCCTTGAACTTGGACCATGAACTATTTCCATTATAGTTGGATTAATGCGTCAAAGCGCATTGGTACAAAATAATGCCATAAGAAACCGGCTATTTGACATGCCACAACTAAAGGCGAGCTACGTGTGGGTCCTGAAAACAGATAGAATAATCGTTGGATTGGCCTCTAGGGCTGCCCTTGTACGCCTGTGCTCCATGTCGATCCGGTGTATTTGTCCTTTGACAGGACCATAAATCAGGCCGCCGAAAGAGGTCCGCATAAGAGAAACCTGCGAAGAAGGGAAAAAGGAAATAGTAAAGTTATATGTGTGTCCGGGATCGGTCTAGCCGAACTGTAGATCCCGGGCTAGCTTGTGCCTCCGTCGATGTCCATGGAATTTTGAGTGCGTAATTATGCACGCGTGGTACGAATGCCACTACTTCATCGGGACTGGGACGGAGGCCGAATTGCTAATTGAGCTCTTGACGAGCCGTGCTGTCCTGTTGCAGTGTAGTTCGGAACCTCTTAATGATGTCCAGGGGCTCGGCAGCCGTACTATGGTGCTGCTTGAGAAGGCCGCTCTGTACCTCTGCTGCTAGGGCGGCGGTGTGCTCCTCTGTTCGGAGGGAGCATTCAGTATTGCCATTGACTGTTATGACGACGTGTGGACCGGGCATCTTGAGCTTGAGATAAGCATAGTGTGGCACTGCGTTGAATCTAGCAAACGCGGTTCGTCCGAGCAGTGCGTGGTAGCCGCTGCGGAAGGGGACGATGTCGAAGATTAACTCTTCGCTTCGGAAGTTGTCCGGAGAACCGAAGACCACCTCCAGCGTGATTGAGCCCGTACAACGGGCCTCAACGCCTGGTATGACTCCTTTAAAGGTAGTCTTTGTGGGTTTGATTCGTGAGGGACTAATGCCCATCTTCCGCACTGTATCCTGATAGAGCAGGTTGAGGCTGCTTCCACCATCCATCAGGACTTGTGTTAGGTGGAATCCGTCGATGATTGGGTCGAGGACCAGTGCGGCCGAACCTTGGGGTGCCATGGGCATCCCCAAGGTGATCGGAAAATGGAACAAGGAGTGGCAAGAGCCTAAGCTTGCGGATACTAGTTGGGTGATCTCGACGATCGAAGGTTTATATGCTTATATTAGTACCTAGTTGTTGATGGGATCAAGTTGCATGCGCGGGTTAGCGTCAGAGTTAAGCGCAAGGCACCCAATGATTGATGGACTAACTGCCATGCATGCATGGGCCTGTATATGTACCTGTATATATACGTTGAGAGTCCATCTGGTGAGCAGGAACTATTTTGCGTGATCAGTACGTACGGTCCGATACCAAGTTTGGCCAGGCACGCAGCGCATCACCAGTCGTCATCTGCGCTTTTTCCCTCACAAGTTTTTGCTCCTCCTCTTGCTAATTTTTTTTAATAATACATTTTTATATTAAATTACAGAACTATTACGCCGAAAAAATAATTTTTAAAAATAATACACCGTCGGCCCGCTGCAGGCCAACTGGACCTAATCGGCCCACAGCAGGCCGATCGGCTTGCAGCTGGCCGACTGCTGGCCCGCCTGGCACGCGTCGGCCTCTGGTTGGGCTGGCCACGTCGCGAGGGGGAGGGAGGGAGCTGTCGGCGTGGGCGCGCCCCTGTCGGCCTACCGCGGGCCGATCGGCCAGCTGCTGGCCGACAGGGTGCCGCCACCTCGCGCGCGGCTGGCCGGCTGCTCCCTGCGGCCTTATCCTCCCCTTCCTCCCTTCTTCTTCTCCCCTTCCTCCCTTCTTCTTCTGTTCTTTTCTGTTCTTACCTTCTCCTCTCTCTACACAAAAATGGCACCAATTTATACACCTAAATGAGCAAGTTTTTCGCGATTTTGGCACCGTGAATGGATTCAACTCAGTTAGGGCAGCCAAAAGAGGTCTCGATCTACTGATGGGGTAGCTCGTGGTGGTCGTGGTGAGCATTTTGGTGGAGGTGGTGAAGTTGGGGCAGTGTGGTGGTGGTGAAGTTGGGGCAGTGTGGTGAAGGTGAAGCTGTTGTTCGTCGTTCTTCGTTGGAGGCGGAGCACCGGCAGTTTGGTGGCCGCCATTCGTCGTTCTTCGTTCGCACGCACGCTTCAAGGGTATATTTCAGCCCACATTTTATTTTTCGTAGGTGCTCCGGTAGTATTTGTTAATATGTTTCGATGTGAAATAAATTAGGTGTGCGATTATTGTTATTTGCCCCGGTAGTATACGTAAATATATTTAGATGTCAACTAATTAGTTGTGTAAAAATGTGTAGTTGCTCCGGTAATAATTCGTACTATATGTGGATGTCAAGTATTTAGAAGTGTCAGTATATGTAGTAGTTCCGAAAAAAGGTCCGTAATATAGGCAGTCCAGTCAAATATATTAATCTGTCAATATTTGTAGTTGCTACGGCAAATATTCGTAATATACTTGTAGGTGGGTGAATTGTATTAGTTGCTCCGTTAATATTCTGTAATATATAGCTAGGTAATATATAGACATGTCTAATATTTGTTAGTGGGGATATTAAGTTGTTGCTTAATACTTGTATTTCGTTGTTGAAAAAAATAGGTGAGTCGAGATGTCCGATGTAGTGAAGTTCAGATTTTACTACGGTCCTGGTACTGTCCAAACAACTAAGTTGGGAGCAGATCTGAGTGAATTTACTCACATAGAGGTGCCAATGAGCGCACCACAAACATGGTCTGTCAGTCAGTTGAAAGAATGGATTGCGGCAAGTTTAGGTCTTGATACTGAAACACACACCGTCGGTGTTCATGCATTGTGGACACGGTCAAGTTCAAAAATTTACTTTTATTTGAGGCCAATAGAGGGAGACTCCGATTGGGTGCGGTGGTTACAAGGTTGTGAACGAAGGGGATGCAATCCTGTTGCTTTAGTGCTTCCCGTCGTGAAGGAGGTCACTGCACATGAAGGCGAGGGTGGCTACGAAGGACAGAGCAGTCAGGTAGAAGGAGGAAATGCTTATGGTTACGAACAAGGACAGAGCAGTCAGGTAGAAGGAGGAAATGCTTATGGTTATGAACAAGGGGCAGAGTAGTCAGGTAGAAGGAGGAAATGCCGATGGTGATTACAATGGCGAGGTGGACGCTGACGAGGTAGATGGGCACATGCAGAACCAGATGGAAGAAGAAGACACCAATGTTGAAAGGGTCATGCCGATGATTCTGATGAGTCAGATGAAGAAGAAAATGCAAAGGAGGTCCCGAATCCTGCATGGTGGAATCATGACTTATCATCTGCAATGACCGTGAATGATGGACATGATTCAGCCTGGCAATATCACCAGAACAATATTGCGACGGGTGCTATGTATCCGAACAAGCAAGCCCTGAAGGATGCAATAATTAATTGGGCAATGTCCACGCAAAGGGTTTTCACACTTGTTGGGTGATAAGTGACTTAGTTAATCACACTTGTCTTATTCCCTGCATCCCTCAAGATCATGCCAACCTTTCATCCACGCTTATTGCTCGATTGTTTTACGATGAGATAGTGCAGGGCAAAGCTATGGAAGTGAAGGCAGTCCAGACAAAAGTCTTCGCCAGGTTCAAGTACAGAATTTCTTATGGCAAGGCTTGGAGGGCTAAGCATCGGCGCTTGAGAGGAGATTTGGTTCTTATTTTGATGCATATGACTCTGTTGTCCACCTCCTCCACACCCTGCAGCAGCGGAATGCAGGCACCTATATCGATATCCAAGACATGTTCATGCCAGAGTTCCCAACTGTGAGGGTGTTGCATCGTCTCTTCTTCTCTTTCGGTGTATGCATCGAAGCTTTCAGGCATTGCCCACCGGTGATATGTGTTGACGGTACTTTTCTCACAGGCAAGTACAAGGGTCAGATCCTGACAGCCATAGGTCAAGACGGCCAAAATCAAGTCGTCCCACTGACATTTGCTTTTGTGGAGAGTGAGAACATTGAAAGTTGGACATGGTTCTTCAGGCAGTTGAAAATATCAGTTGTGAAGGAGAAGCCCAATGTGTGCATCCTTCATGACAGGCATGCAGGTATACTCAGTGCGATAAGGACACTGACAAACCCAGGCCCTGAGGAACAAGTTCCATGGCAGGACTTGCAGAGCCGTTGGTGCATGCGCCATCTGGGGGCTAATTTCTTCTCGCAGTTTAGAAATAAGAACCTGATGAATCTGTTCAAAAAACTCTGCAAGCAGAACCAGTTATGGAAGTACAATTTGATACGCGACAGACTTAATGTGTGCACGCAGAGACACGTGAGGGACAGGAAAGCTGCAAGAGATGCAGCGGTGAGGGCACATGTTGAAGCAGTAGCTGCACAGTTGGCAATAGGAACAGCGGCCGTGGAGGAGGAGCCTGTTGGGCTATGTGACCTGCCAGGCTTTGACCCACCTGGTACTAGGAGATGGCTCGGGAGGTCGATTAAAACCTTCGAGCAGTGGATAGAGCATGAGCCTCTGGAGAGGTGGTCTTTGCTACATGACACACATGGAGCAAGGTACGGTGTCATGACAACGAACCTCGCGGAAACATACAACTTTGTCCTCAGAGGAAACCGGGCATTGCCACTTACAGCCATCGTTGAGGGTATTTTCTATGGCACCGTCAAGTATTTCAGAGACAGACGTCAAAAAGCAGAGCAGCATATCTTGAACAACCCAAATACACGGTACTGTGAAAGAGTCACGAAGTACATGGACAACAAGATGCAAAAAGCTAGGTCACACACTATAGTCGCCATCGGTAATCAAGAAAGAAGGTTTGAGGTCCGCTTAGCCAACAACAAATTCGGATGTGCAAATGAGTTGAGGACGCATGAGGTGAAAATTGGCAATGAAGCCTGGCCAACGTGTGAGTGCACATGCAATAAACCGAAATTGCTTCACCTACCTTGCTCACATGTACTTGCTGCTTGCGGGCAGCTTGGAATGGACGCAATATCGTTTGTGTCTCCATTTTTTCTGAAAGAGTCTGTCCTCAATACCTGGACAGGTGAGCTGATGGGTTTTCGATCAATGGGTAATTTCAACAGTGTCAACCCCGCCGAAAGGCGTTACATTCCAAAACCCAGAGCATATGCGTACAATTAGAGGCAGACGGCAGTGTCAGCGCATCCGAAATGATATGGATGAATCTGAAGCAGGAGGTCCGACTAGGCAATGCATTCTATGCAATGAATTTGGCCATAGGGACACTAATTGTCCCACTTTCGTCACTGGGCGTGGACGAGGCAACCGGGGAAGAAGAGGAGGTAGAGGCAGTAGAGGAGTAAGGGCGAGAGGAAGAAGCTCAGCTAGCAGTAGTATGTTCTGAATTTGTATTAAGTGTGACACTATGTTCTGAATTTGTATTAAGTGTGGCACTATGTTCTGAATTTGTATTAAGTGTGACACTATGTTCTGAATTTGTATTAAGTGTGGCACTATGTTCTGAATTTGTATTAAGTGTGGCAATATGTTCTGAATTTTTATTAAGTGTGGCACTATGTTCTGAATTTGTAATAAGTGTGACACTATGTTCTGAATTTTTATTAAGTGTGACACTATGTTCTGAATTTTGTATGTGCAGGAATGTCGGGATTGTGGTTGCTGAATGGGGACATTGATAGGGGTGATCGTGCTGCGATATGGTATGAGCGCAAGCTTGAGCCTCTGGTCACTCGGACTCCTAAGGAAAACTGGAAGATACACTCAGGATGGCTTCAGCGGTACGTGCTTTATTAATTTGCACACTGACATGCATATTAATGGTTGAAATGGGAGACACTAACTGAAAAGTTCTCTGATGAAGGTTGAAATGGGCCGGCCTTTTACCTTTCGCGCGTCTGGTTGAGTCTATCCCGGGTGAGAAACGCCTCGCCATCGATGGGTCTTTGCTGAGCTGCTTAGTGGACCGTTGGAGGCCAGAGACCCACACGTTTCACTTCAGATGGGGAGAGATGGCTCCTACTCTGGAGGATGTGTCACTTTTGCTCAGACTACCGTTGGCAGGTCATGCCGTAGGACCGTTGGACGCACCGGCTGGTTGGGAGCGAGCTCTTACACAACGTTTTCATGGTGTTTTTCCGGATGCTCCGGATCCGGTATGGGAGCATCACGGACCTAAGTATGAGTGGTTGCTAAATTTCCGGGTAATTTCCCCTACCTATTATCTTCAAGTTATCGTGCATACAGTTTTACAGAAAATAATTGCGGCTTACTAAAACTTTCTCTTCGCTTAATGCAGATCCAGAACTTCCGGGCGCCGTTGACTGCGGAACAGATCACTCGGAGCCTGGAGGCCTACTTATTGTGGCTTTTCGGCAAGGTGCTGTTCACAGAGAACCATGTCACCACTATTAGCGCCCTCTACATCCCTATGGCACTCGAGATAGCGAGCGCTCAGACGGCGGATCAGATCAGACAGAGGAGTTGGGGTTTGGCGGTCTTAGCGGCTACATACCGAGGTATGTGCAACGGTTGCCAGCTTACATCGAGAAAGCCAGCCCTTCTTGGATGCCCTCTATTCCTACAACTGTGGTCGTGGGAGAGGTTCTCTATAGGGCGACCAGATGTACGTGTTCATGAGCCTATAGACGCCATGTTTGATGTTGACGGCATCGACATGCCTACTTTCGGTCTATGTTGGACATGCCGCGAGGTATGCACCGTGTTGTAGTTTAATGCAATTTTTTCTGCACAAGAGATAGTTCGATGCTAGCGGCTACTAACTTTTCTTCTCTGCAGAGACGCTTTGCTAGTGATCAGACCAGGAAGGCATACACAGCATTGAACGAGCAGTTCGATGCGTACACCGGGGTCATCTGGCAGCCCTACACGGAAGCAACCATACAAGCGAGATACCCTGGTGGTATGTCTGTGCTATGCACAAGGGACCGAGATTACTGGATGACAAAATCTAAGATCATCTTCGATGTCTTCGTCAAGGAGATGGCACAACAGAGGGTTATGAGGCAATTTGGTCTTCTGCAGTTGGAGCTACCTCCCCCTATAGAGAACCCGGTGCCAGCACACATCCACAGGTATTAACCAGTTTTTCAATGTTGCATTATCTTTCATAGTACCCCATTCGAAGCTTTAGGTAATTGTTGAACACACACCACAATTTTAGGACGACAAGGAAGGGCATGACCAGGACAACTGCTGACTGGCTAGTTAGACTAGAGCCGTATGTTATAGAATGGGAGACAGCAAACACAAATCTATGGCACGAGAATCACAATTTCGATCTCGATGAATTCAATCTCTATTTGCGGCGCTACATGACCGGAACACGGTTACGCATTGTTGAGTACTCCCACCCAGAGGAGATACCGGATCCTACTCCGTCGGATATGTACCCGAGCTATGATACTTCGGGCTCTAGGCAGTACACGGTAAGATATATTTTCTTTACGTAATGTTGTCACATACTTTGACGTGCAAGAGACAGACATTATTAATCGTCATGGAAATTTGCAGGCTACCTTGACACGCGAACTCTACGACGACGTGACCACCTTTGGACGATCACTATCGTCTGGACCTCTTCTTCAACATCGTCCAGTGCTACAGCCCTTCTTGGAAAGAATTCAGAATAAGATACGGACTGTGTACGAGGCTATCACGTGCACCCGGAGAACCGATGTTGTTCAGCACCAGCAGGAGCAGCCGCGTCACTCCATGCACCGACATCAACCACGTCCACGTCTAGCACATCAGCCGACAACCAGGCCACCCCGTCCTGACCAACCTGGCAGTTCTACGTGGCACCCGCAACACTATGGTCCCATGTCGAGCTTCGTGTTTTCTCCACAGCCACAACAACACGGCCCCTCGTCGAGCTTCGTGTTATCTCCACAGCCACAGTAGCACGGTCCCTCGTCCAGTTTCGTGTTTGAGCCAGAGCAGACGTCACAGCCAGCAGGTATGTGTCTTCATATTTATTGTTTTCAATATTAATTGACGCGACCTCATTCTTCATGATGAAACGTTCCATCGCGTAGGAGCCTACGGATACCAGGCGTCTATGTCGGCATCACATGATACGTGGGGGAGTGATCAACATCCCGAGGAGAACATACATGCTCAGATGTCGCAGCACACCCAGTGGATGAACATGTTTTCGACTCCTCCACCAGGCCCCACACAGGATACACAGCATGACCAGGGAGAGTCTGAGATTCCTCCTCGTCACATTAGGGCACCTGACAGGTTGGGATGGTCGCCGCTTCCAGATCCGCCTCCCCGCCAGGCCAGACGTCGTCACTGACGCTTCTATCTATCAGTAGAGACATTACCATCTATTTCTGTGTGAGACTTATGTCTATTCTATGTATGAGACAAATGACTATGTACTTATGTACGAGACATATGCCTACTCTATTTTAGTACTCTGTTATCCGAACTACAAGATCATATTTAGATAGAACATAATATTCATACAACGAGACATTACAAACAACTAGATAGAACTACATCTAAATTAAATGGTACGTAACTGAACTCACAACATACAACATAAAAACTACATGAAGTCATCATCGTCATCCTCGATCGATGCAGAACTCTTGCCCTTCGACGATGAAGAACTCTTGCCCTTCGACGATGCAGAAACCTTGCCCTTCGATGATGAAGAACTCTTGCCCTTCAACGATGCAGAACCCGGAAGCGGCGGCATGAAGATATCATCTTCGTCCTCGCTCTCCTTAGTCCATAAACATGGATTATTTGCTGCAATCCTTCTGAAAGTTT
Organism: Triticum aestivum; assembly: GCF_018294505.1. Taxonomy (NCBI): domain Eukaryota; kingdom Viridiplantae; phylum Streptophyta; class Magnoliopsida; order Poales; family Poaceae; genus Triticum; species Triticum aestivum. The sequence goes on along the minus strand of NC_057799.1, from coordinate 637,834,796 downwards.
CACTCTTCGGCACCACTACCTTCTTCCACCTGTCATGCAACCTAAGAAGTTCTTTACGTACCTCCTCATAGGTCCTTTCAGGCCACCCAGACCTACGTAATTGGTGTGCCAACTCATTCATTATGGTGTCAGTACCGGTGAGTTCGTCCCATGGAACTATCCTATTATCCATCCTGAAATCGGTAGCTAGCCTCAGAAGAGTCCTGCTCATCCCAGGGTGAAAACTATGATCGAAAGGATAATGGGACATCTCAACTACACTACACTGCACTGCTTATCCACCTCCGTCTGAAGGGGGTTTTATAGGTAGAGAGGAGAAAATGGTGGGAAAGAACGACTGCGGTATGGCGGGAAAGGGTTGGCGGGAAATGGGTGGCGGGAAACGGGTGGCGGGAAATAGTTGGCGCGAACATATGGCGGGAAAGGGTTGTGGGGAATACGTCATAGTTTTACAAAAAAACTAGGGATCGTTCGGAAAAAATGGTGGCATGCACCAGTCGGCCCACAGCAGGCCAATTAGTCCTTGTCGGCCCACTGTAGGCCTATCGGCCAACTGCAGGCCGACTGGACCCTGTCGGCCAACTGCGGGCCAACTGGACTTGATCTGGTGGCCGACAGCCCAATCGGCCAGCAGCAAGCAGATGGGCCACCAGTCGGCCTGCTGTGGGCTGACTAGGCTCAGTCGGCCTGCAGCGGGCCGACGGTGTATTATTTTTGAAAATTATTTTTTTAGCGTAATATTTCTGTAATTTAATAAAAAAATGTATTATTTAAAAAAAATTAGCCCTCCTCTTCCCCTCCATGTAACAACTGGCGTAAAGTTTGATCAAGTTTACAGAAAATAATATAAATATTGTAAGGGCATATTTATCCCTAAGTTGTTTTGGTGATTGATGACAATGCTTTTGTGGACTAATCGTGTGTCTTTAATATTTCAGACATTTCGTCACTAGGCACAAGACGGTGTAGTGCCCCTCGAAGATTATTGAAGACGGCGTTTTTCTACGTTTCTTTTCGGTGGACTTGAGTTGTAGGAAAACCGTACTATCAAGAGGGGGTCCGCATTGAAAAGGTTTGGGTGGAATCATCACATACACATCTACTCCTTTGCACCGCCTTTCCTTTGGCTCTTTGGAGCATCCTCCGTTTTATCCTATATGCATTCTGTCTTGGTTGCTGAAATTGGGCTTGCGGTAGTACTGCTCCCTAGAGCGGTAGTACCGCAGGCACTTGCGGTAGTACCGGACCTCGGTGCGGTAGTACCGCAGGAGCCCACGGTAGTACCGCTCCTCAAGAGCTGTAGTACCGTGGCCCCCGGGCCAAGTGCTGCTGCGCAGCGGTAGTAGGGGCGGATGTAATTTTTTACATCCGCGCCCTCCGCGGTAGTACCGCACCCTATGAGCGGTAGTACCGCGCGCCCTGGCCTGGCTCAGCCGCCACGCGGTAGTACCGCTCCTCCTGCTGTACTATCGTGTTGGATTTTTGCATCGACTCCAACTCAGCGGAAGTTGCTACGGATGTAATTTTTTATGTCTGTGCCTCCCCGTTCTCTGGACCTTCCCTGCCTTGCGGTAGTACCGCAAGGTGATGCGGTAGTACCGCTCGTGCGGTTCTACCGCTCTCCGCTTCAGTGCGGTTGGGCTGGCCAGGTCTGTGCCGCTCAGGTGGTAGTACCGCTAGGCCCCGTGGTAGTACCGCAGCCCAGGCGCGGTAGTACCGTGCTGCGTAGAATGGGTTGGTGGATAACGGTTGGATTTGTCTCTCCACTATATAAGAGGTGTCTTCTTCTCCGAGTTGACCACCTCTTTTCCAACCCTAAGCTCCATTGTTGCTCCAAGCTCTATTTTCGCCTGATCTTTCTCCCTAGCCAATCAAACTTGTTGATTTGCTCGGGATTGGTTGAGAAGGCCCCGATCTACACTTCCACCAAGAGAAATTTGATTCCCCCCACTAATCCCTTGTGGATCTTGTTACTCTTGGGTGTTTGAGCACCCTAGACGGTTGAGGTCACCGCGGGGCCATAGTCCATTGTGGTGAAGCTTCGTGGTGTCGTTGGGAGCCTCCAATTAAGTTGTGGAGATTGCCCCAACCTTGTTTGTAAAGGTTCGGTCGCAGCCTCCAAGGGCACCAATAGTGGAATCACGGCATCTCGCATTGTGTGAGGGCGTGAGGAGAATACGGTGGCCCTAGTGGCTTCTTGGGGAGCATTGTGCCTCCACACCGCCGTACTTCCCTTCAAAGGGAAGGAACTTCGGTAACACATCCTCGTCTTCATCGGCTCCACTCTTGGTTATCTCGTGCCTTTACTTGTGCAAGCTTATTTGTGTTATATCCCTTGCTTGCTTGTGTGCTTGTTGTTGTTGCATCATATAGGTTGCTCACCTAGTTGCATATCTAGACAACCTACTTTGATGCAAAGTTTAAATTGGTAAAGAAAAGCTAAAAATTGTTAGTTGCCTATTCACCCCCCTCTAGTCAACTATATCGATCCTTTCAATTGGTATCAGAGCCTCGTCTCTTTATTAAGGACTTTGCCGTCTGAAGAGTATGGTTGACGTCGTAGACGGTGTGGAGGAGCACTCCGGTGCGAATCCGGTCTCGTCTACGGGAGATGGGGGAACCGCGGTCTCTCGTGAGGAATTCAATGTGGCTTTGGACACATTGAAAACCTCCATGACGACCGAGGTTGAAAGCATGTTTAATAAATTCATTGAAGGGCTTAAACTTTCCACCGCACCGTTGAAAGTGGGTGATCCCATTAACAAGGTGACGGATGCTAACTCCGACAAGGGGGAAGCTACTAGTGAAAAAGCTCCTTCTTCTAGTGGTAAGAATGGTACCGGCATCTTTGCCCATGTGGAACCTCCACTTGTTTATGGTGGACTGATTCCTTCTACTCATTTGAATCATGCCGGTCCTCCCCCTAAGATTGTGAAAAATGAGGACTTTGATTCTTGGGTCTATCGGTTTAAGCGTCATTTAAATCATGTGAATACTAATCTTTGGAGAATCATTGAAGAAGGTTTCTATCCGCATGACCGAAGCAACTTCACTCCTAGAGAAGCCGCGGATAATCAATTCAATGAGAATGCTCTCTTCATCATCCAAGATGCTATTCCACCCGAAGATCTTCCTCACCTTCGGCCCTACGCCATGGCCAAAGATGCATGGCACCAAGTTGTTTCCCTCTACCGGGGAAGCGCAAGCATTCAACGCTCCAACTATGAAGTGGTGCAAGATGAAGCCGACGAGTTTGCAATGAAAGAGGATGAAGAACCTCGTGAGCTTTATCGGAGAGTAACCAAACTCGCGGTTTCACTCCGAGATCATGGAAGCAAGGACACAGATGACAATTGGATCAAGCGGAAATTCCTCAAGGCAATGATGCCTTACCACAAGGCCATGTCCTCCGTAATTCGTCAAAGGCCGGACTTCCACACTTTGTCCTCAAGTGAAGTGTTGGATGAGTTTGTGGCTATGAGCATCTTGGACAAGACCGCCGACAATGCGGTGCTTCGCTCTCAAAGGGCAAAGAAGCCCAACCTTGCATTGAAGGCCAAGGTTTGTGTTGAAGAAGAAGAAGAAGAGGAAGAAGAGGAAGGCAATCCCGAAGATACAAAGTATGCTTATCATGAACACATGACTCTTGCTTCAAGGCAATTTTGGAGCAAGAAGAACTCAAGGCCCAACTTCAACAAGAGCAACTCAAGTGGCACGAAGGTCAAGCAACGTGTGAGGACTTGCTATAATTGTGGCAATGTGAGCCATTTTGTTGCGGAATGCCCGTATGAGACAAGAGAAGACAATGGTGGCAAGCTCATCCGAAAGGACAAGGCCAAGTCTTTCTCTAACAAGAGCAACTTCACCAAGAAGGCTCCTCCCAAAGCGTTGGTGGTACAAGAAGAGTACAATGATGATGATGATGATGATGATGATGATGATGATGATGATGATGGTTAGTCGGTTGCCATGGCCTCCGTTGCCATTACAACAACTCCACGAGCTTCTCTCTTCGACTCACCTAATGAGAACATCACCGCCAAGTGTCTCATGGCTAAAGCCACCAACAAGGTAACCCCCAACATCAAAATTACCATCATTAATAATCTCTCTTTGACGGATATCATTGATGAACATGAGGGGTCTAGTGTGGAGGAGAATGAGTTTGAGTCTTTTATGAATAAACTCAAAGGTAAACCCAAGAAGCACTTCGTTGCTCTCTTGGAACAACTTGGTGAAGCCAATGACATGATCGAGGCTCACAAAGATACCATCTCTAAGATGGAGGGGCATAGTCGTGACTATGCCGATGAGATTTCGGATCTTTCCAATGCTCTTGAAGAAGAGTGTGGTCTTCGTTTGGCTCTTGAGGAGTCACACAACGATGATCATGTTAAATTAAAGAAAGATCTTGATCATGCTCTTGTTGTATCCCGTGTGCTAAATTCTGAGAAGGCCAAACTTGGGGTTGATCTTGCTAGACTCAAGGAGGAGTTTGATATACTTGACAAGGCTCACAAGGCCTTGAGAGGTGTTCATGCTAGCCTCAAGGAGTCTCCCGATCAACTCCAAGTGAAGCTAACCAAGGAGAAAGCCACCTTTCCTCATATGGTGTTAATTGATAATGCAAATGCTACTAACCCTTGTTGTGAACATGTGCATCTTGTTGAGGAGAATGCTAAGTTGAAGGAGCAACTTGAGAAAGGCCTTGTGTCGTGCATTCAAGGTGAGAAGAACCTCAACGACCTTTTGAGCAATCAAAAGGAAGTTGTGGCCAAGGAAGGGATTGGGTTCGCACCCATGCCCAAGAACAAGAAGAAGAATGACAAGACCAAACGACCTCCCCCTCTTAAGCAAACCTTTGTGAAGGAGGGAGAGGGTGTTTCCAAGGAGAAGAAGAACAATGTGAAGGGTGGTGGTGTCAAGAAAGGCAATGCCACCCCTTCCAACAAAGCCGGCGACTTTAACCCTTCTTATGTGTTGTGCCGTGCAAGTGATGGGCATGTTTATGCCAAATTTGTTGGTTCTCCTTATGAGTACATTGAGTGGTCTATTTGGGTTCCTAAGACCCTTGTTACTAACATCAAAGGACCCATTACAAAATGGGTACCTAATGTAGGGTAACGCAGCAGAAAACAAAAATTTTCCGACCTACGCACCAGCCCAGGACCACTATGGAGACTGCATACATGGTTTGATCTTTTTCGTTACCGACTCGTAGCGCAGCGGGAAGTAGAGTCGATGACGATCGGCGGTGCAGATCCCCGCAGCTAGGATTTACAACCTCCCAACCGCGAGGATGTATACCCTCATCTGCTCCTCAGACAGCCCTCCGGGAGGCGGTCGAACAGTCCCCCGGACGGTGTCGCGGACAGCCCTTCGGGAGGACCTTCGAAACTCGAACGGTCACTCGGACAGCCCTTCGGGAGGACCTTCGAAACTCGGACGGTCACATGGACAGCCCTTCGGGAGGCACTCACGAACTAAGACTGAAACTACGATCTCTCTACAGAGTTGCACACATACGGTGTCATCTATCCGGCAGGGCTTCGCCGTCCAGAACTAGTTCCTGCCGGAACCCAGACAGCCTTACGGCTCTACGAAACTCTTTTCGTGGGAGGGAGAGAAGAAGCCAGATAATGCATGGCATGTGTATGAGAGCAAGGGATGAGTGTGGAGGGCTGCCCCTCCACCTCTATTTATAGGAAATCCCAAGGGGGTAGGGTAGTTTCACAAAAAACCCAAAATGCACATGAATGAAGTCCTTCCACAAGGACCTAGGAGTGAAACCAAGGAACTAGAGGGTCCCCAAGGGGGATACCCCATGTGGCCGGCCACACCCCCATGAGGGGCCCCAAAAATGGCTCCTATCCATCCATGTCATCCCCAAGATCTTTTGGAGCAAAGCCCCAAAAGGTGGCTTTCCATAAAGTAACCATAAAGCTGATTTTCACTATTCACGACGACATTTTTCAGCGTCTGATCGAACTGAAAATATTTATGTGGGCTAAGAACATTTCCAATACCCACTAAAATGATTTTCAACACGTTCCGAAACAATTCCGGTTTTAGTGATTTTCATCTGCGAAACGCATCTGAAGTGGCTTCGGCAGCTCCGGAACATTTCCGGTTTTTATCTCAGAAAATTCCAAAAAGCTTCCAGAATGATTCTGGCATCCTCCAAGAATTATCAGGCATGTGCCGAAACCAATTTGACTTAATGGTGTATTCCGAAACAACTTTTCGGTATCATCGAAACTTATCCGATGACCTCTCTCAGCGGTACGATTCCGCTGTCCGAAACTTTTCGGTGTCCGAAACTTTTTCGGTGATTTTCTCTCAGACTCCCTGTCTAGTATTCAGCAGATAGATGACCCTTAAGCGTGTGACCCTATAGGTTCGGTGAAGTATAGACATGACCCGGAACCCCTTCCGATCAATGATCAACATCGGAGCCGTGGACACCCATATTGACCCCTATACCCACACGAATAAATATTCGAGTGAACCTCCAGTTGCCGTGTGCTATTCCTGTTGCTTCGCGATATGTTACAAATACCCGAGGTGAGACATGTTGGCATTCCCGTGGATCAACAACTTGTCCACTATGCTAGTTACCTCGTTACCGGTATTGTTCTCTTTTCTCGTTATCGTGTTCCGGCATCCCCGTGATCAAATCACAAAGTGTCTGGCCAGACGATGATGGATACCGTAACACCGAGAGGGCCCAGAGATATCTCTCCATCATCGGAGGAGCAAATCCCAATCTTGAGCTATCAAGTTACTTGACACACTTTTCCACGAACCCGTAAGCCGCCGTAATAGCCACCCATTTACGGATGATGTTTAACAAACCCCAAAGTTCATGAAGCAAGCATGAAGAAACTCGATACTCTCATGGTCTAAGGAATCATGCAAACGTTAACCATCTCTGTGTTATGTACCAATAAACTTGTGACGAATGTATCTCATAGCATAACATCAATTCGGGTCGATTCAACACAAATGTCCTTCCTGACATTGTGCCCTCAAAGTTGCTTGGCATAGACATGCCCATGATTGGGAAAACATAATCATCATGCAACACTTGAGCTAGTCTTAGAGGCATGACTAGGAATACATTTTATCGTTTATTATTCCACACGTGCATATGGGTTCTCCCCAGAGCCTTTATGGGTATACGGGCTCGGGAACCACAACAGTTATAGCATGGAACATAAACATAATTATGAACAGGGAGATAATCAATAACATTTATTATTGCCTCTAGGGCATATCTCCTACAGACTCCCACTTGCACTAGAGACAATAATCTAGCTTATGCTAATGCACTTCACACCTGTGGCACACCGGTGTAAATATGCTTCGCTTGTGGTATAGCCTGATGTCCAATGGATCTGACGACTTCAGTTCCGTGTGTATCTTTGCATGTCCTCGCGTTTTCACAAAATTCATATTTTGTGTGGACTTGGCTTTGTATGTATGTGAATCACAGGTCAAACCTGGATTCCTCAGACTGAGTTATGGAGCAACTACCTGCAGTAGTGTCCCATTGTCAAAAGCCATCTTGGAACTATACTAAGTTCATGAATGAACTATATGATTCAACATCTTCTTTGTCGCTTCTAAAGCGTCAACATACTTAGCCCTTGTTATAGAATTCGCCACAGTAACTAGTTTGAACAAATTCCAACTAACTGTGCCACCACATTGTGTGTTACACAAAACCCTTAATTTAAATCGAAAATCGCATGGAGAAAAGATGAAGATTGTATCGACGTAACATTTTACAACGAACTCTTCATGATCTCTGCTTGCGAGAAAACCATGTCATCAGTACTTACTCTAGTACTGTGTGACATCTTTCACTGTTGTCCCATGATCAGTAATTTGATCACTTTGTTATCCATACTCGCAACACCTTGGGAGTATCGCACATATCTGGTTGTTTTACATACCATGGAATACATGATTAATCCAAACACAAAAGTGTGTGGAATCTGCATCATGTATTTTACTCATCAGTGTTTTGGGACACCGAGTCTTGCAAAAACTCTTTCCATGTGACTTTGGCAAGAATCACTCCTTGGCGTTTTAAATGCTAAAAGGTTTTAGCATCTTGTCAATATGTATTCATTGCTTAGCCCCATTAGGTAAATCTATCTCCATAGATCATCATGCCTAATATTGAGGCTATTTAGCCTAAGCACTTCATCGAAAAACTATTTTCAAACGAAGTCCTAATTTGTGTCAAGAAATTTATTTCCAATTACCAATGTGCCAAGCACATAAGGTTTTTAGAAATATTATTACGCTCCCACTTACTTTCTTGAATTACAAGCATCTTCGTTTACTCATTGATGAAGTCAAAACCCCTTTGACCATTTCATCAAAACACGAAGATTCCAACTCCATTTTGCTCTCTTCTGTCCATTGCTGGAACTCTGAAGTTTGCATACCTACTAGCATCCTCTGGATCGACAAATTACTTTGGACTGTATCATATACAAGTCCTAGCTTTCATTTCCATCAGATGGAAATCCTTTTATCATCCATGTTTCATATCTCATGATTGAAATATGTATTAATTGCTAGTTCAACCCGAACCGACTTTAAGCATCGCTACGATGAAAACAACCTCATCGTAGTCAACTCTTGAACTTGCTATTTGAACAAGTCGAGCTTTATGGATAAAATATTTTTATCCGTATCAGTTTTAAGTTCCATAAATATTCATTTGACTCTAAGTCTTCCGAAAGGTGTATCAAGGTTTTAATCTTGAATCACTTATATGGAAACTAACTCGGGTTGTATTGGCATTTAGCCAATTCTGGAGTCAGGGCCCATCAACGCTTCCTTGTGTATCGTAGGTATAATGTTGTCTAACAACAATATCTCATTTGCGCACCTGAGAGGTTTGCACGAGCCTTGCCTACGTGGTTCAGCTGCAAGTTCGACCGAAGTTCATACATTTTATTGTAGAGACTTCCGTATCAGTCGCAGTAGGAAACTCTGGAATTACTTCCAAGGTCTCTTTCCTTTGATCTGATGAAGATACTGTTTATCTCGTCGAGTTGCACTATTCTCCCACTCACCTTTTAGAAAGAACCATTCTCTTTAAAAGCATACCGTTCTTTGTGGCAAACCTATTTGCCTCGGTATAGTGAGGGAGGAATACCCAATGACTTGGGATAACCTACAAAGTAGCACTTGTCTGATTTGGACTAGGTTTGTAACCTTTTACACAAGCCCCATATTCCAAATGTTAAGAAAAGATACAACATGGTTGGGCGTACCATACCATGGCTTCATTTCAACAGACCCGATGTAGCTCTTTTCAGTGTAAAAGCCGCAGTCTCCAAGCATCACTTTAAAAAGGATAATGGCAAATTTATTTATGTCATCTTTGACCTTACCATGTCATAAATGGTTAGATTACATCTGCACGGACTTTTCACTTGCAGTGGTGTTCCGGGAGGTGCAAGTTATGAAACCCCTTTCACAACTCATCAGACATTCGCTAAACATGTAACTCAAATATTCCTTTGTGCAATCAAATTGCAGAAAGATAATTTTCTTGTTACAATAACTTCTACTTCATTTTTGAAAACCTTTTGAATGATTTCAAAAGATCCAGACTTACGTCTCATCAAGTAAATATCCATATATCTACTTGAGTCATTTCTGAAGATAAATAAATCCACCACTAACAACACTTATCGGACTACACACATCAAATGTATGATCACTAATAAGTTTGTTGTTCGTTCCTTCTGTGAACGGTATTTTAGTCACTTCACTTTTCGGAGGAAAGTTGCAAGTGTCAGATGATTCAAAATCAAAAAGACTTCAAAATCCATCATAATGGAATTTTCCATGCGGGTTTCTCCAATGTGACCAAATGTAGTGCCACACTTGTGTGGTATTCTTTTAGTCTTGCGACATTTAGCGTCAGTGTTATGGATGTATCATATTACCCTCAATATTCATAATATACGTCCCATCTTGGATGGAAGCATGGCCCTTCATGTTATTCATAATACTTAACAACAATTGTTGTTTTTATGAACAACTCTTTTGCAACAAACATTGTGCAATGGGCTAGAGTGTATGAAACTCTAAAATGAATTATGAAAGTAAACCCAGAGGTATTGTATTATTATCAATATTCATAACATACATCTCATTCATAATGAAAGTATGGCCCTTGTGTTATTCATAACATCGAACATAAAAGGTTCTCTTATGAACAACCTTCTTGCAAGATACCTTATGCAATGGGCGAGAGTTTGTAAAACTCTAAATGAATTATGAAAATAAATACAGACGGTAATACACCGATGGAAGGTATAGTAACATTTACTATGTTCCCTGTGTATACCTTAACCTCATTTCTGGCTAGTCTTTTTAGGCCATAGTAGCTCTTACAGTGATTCGCAATTGAATGCAATCGAGCGGGAATCTTTGTGATTAACTCACAATACCAAAGAATTAGTGATTAACATGTTTAACCATAATTCCCAAGAACTATATCTTTGACCAGCCTACTATACATCAAAAACTTGTATGACATTCATACATGAGCTGGATATTCCAGTCATCTTTCTTTCTGCCTTTATACTTCTAACAGTTTAACTTTTAGTATTTCTCCTACTCGCAAAAGAAGCACCCAACTTAAGAGTGGCGTTAGCCCCGGACTTCCTAGGCGTGTAAGTCATACTAACACCCTTTGGACACTTCCTTTCTCTTTAAGTTGTTGTTTTATTCACCTTTCATTATATGACAGGCGTTCTTCTGGATCCCTTTCCCAACAGTCAAATGCATAGTAAACACTTTTACTAATACTTGCAAACAAACATTGCTTTGTTTGTATCTGAAAATAATTTCCAGTTCCATGAATATCATATAACTATCCCAACTTTCGAAGTTTGGGTTTCATGGAAGCAAACATACTGCACTTGACAGAAACGGAATTATAGCTTTTGGATCGAAGGACGAGAGTCACATGATCCATAGCATTAGTGGGAGGATACGGAAAGCATGCGATAGGACAAAGTCCTTCTCAGCACTTTTGAGGACAATCCTCATATTACGTTACCAATCGTAAAGTTTTAACCAGATATTTAACAGCTATTCAATTTTAATAGGGAAGGTGGAAATGCGAGCCATTATTCTACAACTATTATGCAAGAAACACTTAGACAATGTTCATAATTAATTGCACTTAGAATTAAACATGTTAATTCAACAGTGCACTCCCACTCAAATCAATATCTCTCACAATTAATTTTGAGTGATACAAGATCCAGACTTCAATTCATCGCCATAGAATCATCATCTCATAACGGGAATTTTAATCGGTAGGCCAACTTGCCGATCACATCTCTATGTGACTCTTGCTCATCTTTCGATGCGTGTGTTCCGAGCTCAGGACGATCCTGCCATGAACGTCAAGACAACCAAATGATCTTGCTGCGAGGTCTGACCTCACCCGCCTCACACTTCTCTAATCGTTCGTACCCATGCATCCATGGCGCACCCCGAAAAGATAGGTGCCGTGACGGTGCTACACTTGGGAGAACACTAACTACTTGATATTTTAAGTGAGAGATCACCCTAATAAAAGCGACTATCGCACAATCAAGAAGGGTGCATCATAAGGGATAAACATCTCAGGCAATTCATAATAGCATGATATGGTATAGCCCTTTCTGACGGAGAAGTATTTCATTTCTTCGTCTTTGGCATTCACGTCGGTGTTCCCCTTCGCGAAGATTGCCACCACCTTGTCGATGCACCAGATAATATTGCTATCTCTATAGCTAACAAAATAATGCATTACAACAAGGTTGACACGCAGGTCATTAAAGTGCAATCATATGGCTCCAGCCATCATGCCGAATCATGACACGCAGGTCATGTTAATCAAATTACATCATATAGTCATCTCATACATAATCGAATTAGTATGAGCACTGCTATACCACATCACATGCACATCCTGCAAAACCAAGTTAGACGCCTCTAATAGGTTTATGCAAAATTTTATTTTACGTGGCTTCTAAGGTTTTGACTTAAACCGCAGCTACCAACGTTTTATCATCAAGTATGATTATTCAAGTTGCTACATTAACATCTCGGGGTGTATGAAACACGGGATAATTAAATCTCGAGCCCCATACTAAACTTTGTCATACGCATGACCCCCGTGCAGATCATATCTGCAATGCCCTTTCATCTGCGAATTTCATCTTTCTTGTGACTACGGCAGAACCCAAAGAACTGATAGCACTTCCATGATCAATCAGGATCACGGATTGCCAGAACTTTGTCAAATTCCACCATGCTGTCTCGAGATTGAGCAAACGCAAATTCTAGGGAAGCAACAAGAACCTCGGGTAACAGATTTCATCTGTCACCCGCATAAATAATTTTCAGCAATAGATCTCATCTACTACCTAATTATATTATGCAATACCCATACATCTCCATGTATTCTAGATCGAAACCTGCATCTACGCATAGCACGGCTCTTGATGCCACTGTAGGGTAACGCAGCAGAAAACAAAAATTTTCCGACCTACGCACCAGCCCAGGACCACTATGGAGACTGCATACATGGTTTGATCTTTTTCGTTACCGACTCGTAGCGCAGCGGGAAGTAGAGTCGATGACGATCGGCGGTGCAGATCCCCGCAGCTAGGATTTACAACCTCCCAACCGCGAGGATGTATACCCTCATCTGCTCCTCAGACAGCCCTCCGGGAGGCGGTCGAACAGTCCCCCGGACGGTGTCGCGGACAGCCCTTCGGGAGGACCTTCGAAACTCGAACGGTCACTCGGACAGCCCTTCGGGAGGACCTTCGAATCTCGGACGGTCACAAGGACAGCCCTTCGGGAGGCACTCACGAACTAAGACTGAAACTACGATCTCTCTACAGAGTTGCACACATACGGTGTCATCTATCCGGCAGGGCTTCGCCGTCCAGAACTAGTTCCTGCCGGAACCCAGACAGCCTTACGGCTCTACGAAACTCTTTTCGTGGGAGGGAGAGAAGAAGCCAGATAATGCATGGCATGTGTATGAGAGCAAGGGATGAGTGTGGAGGGCTGCCCCTCCACCTCTATTTATAGGAAATCCCAAGGGGGTAGGGTAGTTTCACAAAAAACCCAAAATGCACATGAATGAAGTCCTTCCACAAGGACCTAGGAGTGAAACCAAGGAACTAGAGGGTCCCCAAGGGGGATACCCCATGTGGCCGGCCACACCCCCATGAGGGGCCCCAAAAATGGCTCCTATCCATCCATGTCATCCCCAAGATCTTTTGGAGCAAAGCCCCAAAAGGTGGCTTTCCATAAAGTAACCATAAAGCTGATTTTCACTATTCACGACGACATTTTTCAGCGTCTGATCGAACTGAAAATATTTATGTGGGCTAAGAACATTTCCAATACCCACTAAAATGATTTTCAACACGTTCCGAAACAATTCCGGTTTTAGTGATTTTCATCTGCGAAACGCATCTGAAGTGGCTCCGGCAGCTCCGGAACATTTCCGGTTTTTATCTCAGAAAATTCCAAAAAGCTTCCAGAATGATTCTGGCATCCTCCAAGAATTATCAGGCATGTGCCGAAACCAATTTGACTTAATGGTGTATTCCGAAACAACTTTTCGGTTTCATCGAAACTTATCCGATGACCTCTCTCAGCGGTACGATTCCGCTGTCCGAAACTTTTCGGTGTCCGAAACTTTTTCGGTGATTTTCTCTCAGACTCCCTGTCTAGTATTCAGCAGATAGATGACCCTTAAGCGTGTGACCCTATAGGTTCGGTGAAGTATAGACATGACCCGGAACCCCTTCCGATCAATGATCAACATCGGAGCCGTGGACACCCATATTGACCCCTATACCCACACGAATAAATATTCGAGTGAACCTCCAGTTGCCGTGTGCTATTCCTGTTGCTTCGCGATATGTTACAAATACCCGAGGTGAGACATGTTGGCATTCCCGTGGATCAACAACTTGTCCACTATGCTAGTTACCTCGTTACCGGTATTGTTCTCTTTTCTCGTTATCGTGTTCCGGCATTCCCGTGATCAAATCACAAAGTGTCTGGCCAGACGATGATGGATACCGTAACACCGAGAGGGCCCAGAGATATCTCTCCATCGTCGGAGGAGAAAATCCCAATCTTGAGCTATCAAGTTACTTGACACACTTTTCCACGAACCCGTAAGCCGCCGTAATAGCCACCCATTTACGGATGATGTTTAACAAACCCCAAAGTTCATGAAGCAAGCATGAAGAAACTCGATACTCTCATGGTCTAAGGAATCATGCAAACGTTAACCATCTCTGTGTTATGTACCAATAAACTTGTGACGAATGTATCTCATAGCATAACATCAATTCGGGTCGATTCAACACAAATGTCCTTCCTGACATTGTGCCCTCAAAGTTGCTTGGCATAGACATGCCCATGATTGGGAAAACATAATCATCATGCAACACTTGAGCTAGTCTTAGAGGCATGACTAGGAATACATTTTATCGTTTATTATTCCACACGTGCATATGGGTTCTCCCCAGAGCCTTTATGGATATACGGGCTCGGGAACCACAACAGTTATAGCATGGAACATAAAAATAATTATGAACAGGGAGATAATCAATAACATTTATTATTGCCTCTAGGGCATATCTCCTACACCTAAAACCAAGCATTGATTTCTTGTAGGTGTTTGCTTCCGGTGGGGGATCATGGTTTCGGGAGCTAGCAGATGGCAACGTTGCTCGATAGTGGAGCAACTAATCATATGACCGGGAGCAAGGACTTGGTGGTGGATGTTCACAAGATTCCATCTATGCCCACCAATGTCGAGTGGGGTGATGCCTCGTCCTCTAAGGTTTTGGGGCTTGGTAAGGTTGTCATTTCTCATGATCTCACGATCGAGAAGGTCATGCTTGTTGAGTCCCTTGCATACAATTTACTTTCCGTTCGTCAACTTGCACTTATGGGTTTTGCCACTTACTTTGATATTGATGCCGTGGCCCTCTTGTGGAGCAAGACTCTTAAAGTAGCCTTTGTTGGGCATGTCGAGAATGGTCTTTATGTGATTAAATTTTCGGAGCGACCCACTAAAACCGCGACATGCCTAATGGCTAAAGTTGACGTGGGATGGCTTTGGCATCGCCGTTTAGCCCATGTCAATATGAGATCTTTGCAAAGTCTTCTCAAGGGGGACCATGTCCGTGGACTAACGAATGTTAGTTTTGTTAAAGATCGTGCTCGCAGTGCTTGTATCAAAGGAAAGCTACATGAGAAGGCTCACCCTCCCACGACTATCATTTACTCGAAGAGGCCTTTGGAGCTCCTTCATTTGGATCTCTTTGGGCCTCCATCCTTTGATAGTCTTGGGGGTAGGAAGTATTGCTTTGGTGATTGTGGATGACTATTCAAGATACACATGGGTATATTTCTTCAAGACGAAGAGCAAGACCCAACAAACCGTCATTGACTTTGAAAATGAAGCCCAACGTCAACACAATGCAAAGATCTTGACAATAAGAAGTGACAACGGCACCGAGTTCAAGAACTACACCTTGGATGAGTTTCTTAGTGATGAGGGGATCAAGCATCAATACTCTGCACCTTACACCCCTCAACAAAATGGTGTAGCGGAGAGGAAGAACCGGACGTTGATGGATGCGGCAAGGACCATGATGGCAGAGTTCAAGTCTCCATACAACTTTTGGGCCGAAGCCATCAACATCGCGTGTCATGCATCAAATCGGCTCTACCTCCGCAAAGGCTTGAGCAAGACTCCATATGAGATACTCACCGGTAACAAGCCCAACCTCAAGTACTTTCGGGTGTTCGGGTGCAAGTGTTTCATTCTCAAGAAAGGTGTTCGGTTGTCTAAATTTGAGGCTAGAGCTTATGAGGGCATTTTTGTTGGTTATGCTACAAACTCCCATGCTTACCGTGTCCTCAATAAGTCCACGGGTCTTATTGAGGAGACGTGTAATGTGGAGTTTGATGAGAATAACGACTCCCAAGTGGAGCAAAGTGGCACTTGTGATGTAGGTGATGAAATTCCTCCCCAAGCCATAAGAAGAATGGGAGTTGGTTTTATCCTACCCATTGAGGAACCCCTTGTGGCCGAAGGAGAAGGACAATGCTCCACTCAAGTGGAGCCATCACCAACCCAAGGCCCACACACTTCCGAAGAACAAAATGAAGGCCCTCAACCTCATGAACAAGTCCAAGGGCAAGATCAATCTCAAGATGGTGTTGAAACACCAAGTGATGACCAAGGCCAAGTTCTTTCCTCCGAGCAAGTTCAAGATCAAGAACAAGCTCAAGACGGCGCTCAAGATGATCAAGTGACCGCTCCTCGACTCACCCCGAGGAGGAATTGGAGCATCGTGCCGCCAAGATTGCTTCCAAGCTCTCCACCAAGGGTCATCTCATGAAGAATGTACTTGGAAGCATCCAAAAGGGGGTAAGCACTCGTAGACAATTGGCAAACTATTGTGAACATCACGCGTTTGTCTCTTGTGTTGAACCCCAAAAGGTATATGAGGCGCTCGAAGATCCGGATTGGCTTAATGCCATGCATGAAGAACTCAACAACTTTGAGTACAACAAGGTGTGGTGATTGGTGCCAAGGCCAACGGGGAACCACAATATCATTGGAACCAAGTGGATATTCAAGAACAAGCTAGATGCTCATGGGACCATCGTCCGCAACAAGGCTAGATTGGTAGAACAAGGCTACTCCCAAGTCGAGGGTATCGACTACGGTGAAACCTTTGCTCCCGTTGCTTGCCTTGAATCCATTCGTTTGTTGATTGCTTATGCTTCCCATCACAACTTTAAGTTGCAACAAATGGATGTGAAAAGTTCTTTTCTTAATGGTCCTATTAATGAGTTGGTATATGTCAAGCAACCCCCCGGGTTCGAGGATCCCTACTTTCCCGATCATGTGTATCAACTCGATAAGGCACTCTATGGCCTTAAACAAGCCCCACGTGCATGGTATGACCACCTTACCGAGTTGCTACAAGACCGTGGATTTGAAGTGGGGCTAATCGACCCCACTCTTTTTACTAAGAAGGTCAAAGGGGAGTTGTTTGTGTGCCAACTATATGTTGATGATATTATCTTTGGTTCCCCTAACAAAGCTTTCAATGAGGAATTTGCCGCACTCATGACCTCAAAGTTCAAGATGTCTTCAATGGGAGAGCTGAAGTTCTTTCTCGGGTTCGAAGTGAAGCAAAGAAGAGAAGGAACCTTCATCAACCAAGCCAAATACACTCAAGACATGCTCAAGAGATTCAAGCTAAGTGATGTCAAGCCGGCTTCCACTCCAATGCCCACCAAGTGCCAACTTGACATTGATCCCAATGGTAAAGCGGTGGATCAAAAGGTATATCGTTCCATGATTGGATCCTTGCTTTACCTTTGTGCATCTAGACCGGATATCATGTTGAGTGTGGGAAATTGTGCACGGTTTCAAGCCGTACTGTAACACCCCGGTGTAATGATGCTACAGTAATCCATGAGATCAAGCTAATCATTTTGCTATAACAGTGCTTAGTCACTTTGATCAATATTCCATTTCAAATTCCAGTTGAATTCAATTTCAAATGCTGAGTGAAATTTGAAAATGCTCAAACATGAAAACTAAAATGTTCATCATGTGGGAAGTATTCTTCTGGTAATATTGGTGGTGAACCAGCATTTTTGCAAAATGTCTAAATAGCCTAAAATAGCTAAAACAGAAAGTTTTTTTAAAAAGAAAAAGAGGAGGTGGGAGAGAGAGAGAGAGAGAAAAGGCCCCTGACCCCCCCTTTTCCCCACTGGGCCTCGACCCCGCCGGCCTAGTCAGCCACCCCACAGGCCGGCCCACTCTCCCGCGCCCCTGGCCTATTAGGCCACTCCCTCCCCGTAACCCTACCCCCCCGCACGACCCCCACTCCTCCTCGTTCCCCACTTCCCCCCACTCCTCCTGATCCCCTCCCCCTCTCCCCGATCTGGGCGCCCCTCGCCCCAAGCACCATCGTCGGTCGCCGCCCGGTGGCTTCACCGGTATCGCCGGCCGAGGCCACCTCGCCGCCGCCCGTCATCGTCCCCCTCTCCACCGTCGCCGCCTCGCCTCCTCGTCCACTCCCCGAGCGCCGTCATCGGACGCCGCCCCGACGTCGAGCTCCTCCGTCCTCGACCTCCTCCTCGCCGGATATGCGACGCCGACCCGTCGCCTGACTCCTCCCTGCGCCCGCCTTGCTCAACTACAGGGCTTTGTGAGCCCCCTCCCCTTCTCCTCTTTGCCTTCCCCACCCGCCTGCTAGTTCGCCGTGGCCACGCCGTGCTCGCGCCGTGCTCTCAGACACTGCCGCCCCGCTCGTGCCCCGCCACGTCCGTCGCCGTCCGGGCGTGTGCCAAGCCCCGCCCGGCTAGCCCCGCTCACCTGCCGCGCTGCTTGCTCGCACCCAGTGCCGCTGCCGGCCGCGCCTCCGCCCCGCACGCGCCGGCTGCCCCTGCACTGCGCCCGCCTCCGCCCGCAACTCCCAGCGCCTCCCTTGCCGCTGCCCACCTCCGCAGCCGATCTGCGCGCCCTACGCCGGCCACCGCCTCCGCCGCGGCCCCTTGCTAGTCGCCGCCCGGGCTCGGCCTCCGCTCGGGCGCCAGCACGCCCCGGCGCCCGTAACCGCAGCGACCAGCGCCCGCTTCCCCTGTGCCCGTTAAGGCCCTGGGCCACTGGACAACGGGGCCCAGCCCCTGGAACGTTTAAAAAAGAGAGAAAGAATTAAAATTAATAATAAAAAATAAAATATTTATTAATTAGTTAATTAATTAATAAGTAATTAATTAACTTAAATAACCGTGTTTAATTAACCTAATCAATTAACTAAACTAATTAAACTTATTTAGTTAGTCTTAGGCAATGAAAGTGGGACCCGCACGTCAGTTTGACTAGGTCAACTGACTAGTTGATTGCTGACATCACCCTGACATCATGCTGATGTCATAATTATATTTTCTAATTAAATTAATTATGTTAATTCTATAAATTGAATAAACCTTTGAAAATTCATCAAATTAAACCGTAACTCGGATGAAAATGTTTTCTACATGAAAGTTGCTCAGAAAAATCCAACGAATCCGAATACGCGGTCCGTTCATCTGTCACATGCCCCTAGCATGCTGAACATGGAACATTCCCCCTCCGGTCATCTGTTTGATACAGGTCCGGAACCGGGAATACATTCCCGGTTGAATTCCCCCTTCACCTTTATCGTGTAGCCATACGTTAGTTCACACCCGGCTCAGCATATTGCCATGTTATGTTTCGTGATGCTATGCTTGCTTTATATTTATTGTTTCTTCCCCTTTTCTCTCCAGTTGACCCCGAGACCGATGCCGCCCCTGTGATCGACTACGTCACCGACGACCCCTCCTTCTTGTCTGAGCAACCAGGCAAGCCCCCCCCTTTGATCATCCCGATATCGCCCATTCCATTCTCTCAGGCTTACATTAGATTTTGCTATTGTTATTGTTTGCTCCTATTCTGATGCATAGCCTGCTTTTGTAACCTGCTCATTGTACCTTACCTGCTTATCCTAAACTGCTTAGTATAGGTTGGTTAGTGATCCATCAGTGACCCCCACCTTGTCCTTGTTGCCCCTGCTTCTTCATCGAAGACCCGATCAACGGGATCGAAGACCAGGCCCCGACATCGCACATCACTTTCCCCTTAGTTGCTCGACACTGCTGGGTTACTATCGAGTGCCGAGGGTGAGACCTCTACAACACTTCTGATGTTAACCCTGTAGTGTAGCTGTTCGGTCGTGGTCATCGAGGGTGATTCCGCCTTAACCACTTCCGATACGACTCTGTCGTGCAACCCCTCAAGTGTGAACCTCGGGGGTGGTTCCTCTTACGTTCACCTTGATGATTACATCGAGTGGAATTCACCGGGGGTGATACCTCGGGTTTTCCCCTTGATGTTTGGACACACTGTTACTATGGTTACTATGACTTTACACTGAACCCTGTTACTAAAGACGGTCGGCCCTGAGGGGTACCCGCGCGAGCATATTTGCGAGTGATGAGGAGTCGGGTTGACCTGGAGGGTGCCCGCGAGATAATTACGAGGCGTGGCCGGGCATTCCTAGCCCTTGCCGCAAGACCTCGAGACAGGGCAACGGGGTCACATCTTTTGTGAGTCTCTGCTTGTTACCGCGTGCTCCTAATCCACTATGATTTGGATATTTGATCCGAGGGGCCTCTGGCCTGACAACACTAACCATCACGTGGGCATAGTATGGGCGTGCTGCGTCGTATGCATCAGCCGAAGCTTAATAGACGTCAGCGACTAAGCGGCGCGCGCCGGGTTGGACTGCGTAAGCACCTTCCTTGTTGAAGGAGGTAGCTAGGTCTGCTCACCGGTCGCGTACGCAACATGCAGGAGTTCCCGGGGAGATGGCCCATGACCCCTGGGGGCATAGGTTTAGTCCGGCGTGCTGACCTCTCTATTAAGCCTAGGTCGGGTTGTGGCGTATTGTTTGGCCGAGGCCGGGCATGACCCAGGAAAGTGTAGGGGAACACGATAGAAAACAAAAAATTTCCGACCTACACACCAGCCCAGGACCACTATGGAGACTGCATACATGGTTTGATCTTTTTCGTTACCGACTCGTAGCGCAGCGGGAAGTAGAGTCGATGACGATCGGCGGTGCAGATCCCCACAACTAGGATTTAAAACCTCCCAACCGTGAGGATGTATACCCTCATCTGCTCCTCAGACAGCCCTTCGGGAGGACCTTCGAAACTCGGACGGTCACTCGGACAGCCCCTCGGGAGGACTCATAGAACTCGGACCGTCACTTGGACAGCCCTTCGGGAGGCACTCTCAAAACAGCCCCTCGGGCAAAAGGATTGAAACTACGACCTCTCTATGGGGTTGCACACATACGGTGTCATCTATCCGGCAGGGCTTCGCCGTCCAGAACTAGTTCCTGCTGGAACCCAGACAGCATTTCGGCTCTACGAAACTATTTCGCTGGGAGGGAGAGAGAAGCCAGATCATGCATGGCACTTGTATGTGAGAAAGAGTGAGTGTGGAGGGCTGCCCCTCCACCTCTATTTATAGGAAATCCCAAGGGGTAGGGTAGTTTAACACAAAAACCCAAAATGCACATGAATGAAGTCCTTCCTCAAGGGCATAAGAGTGAAACCAAGGAACAAGAGGGGCTCCAAGGTGGAGCCCCAAGTGTGGCCGGCCACACCCCTTGGGGGGCCCCCATGAGGGCCTCCCAATCCATCCATGTCATCCCTAGATCTTTTGGGCAAAGCCCCAAAAGGTGGCTTTCCATAACATATCCCAAAAAGCACTTTCACTATTCACGACGACATTTTTCAGCGTCCGTTCGAACTGAAAATATTTATGTGGGCTTAGAACATTTCCAGTACCCACCATAATAATTTTCAATGCGTTCTGGAACAATTCCAGTTTAGTGATTTTCATCTGCGAAAAGCATCTGAACCGGTTCCTGCAGCTCCGGAACATTTCCGGTTTTTTTTCTGAAAATTCCAAAAAGTTTCCAGAATGATTCTGGAACCCTCCAAGAATTATCAGGCATGTGCCGAAACCATTTTGACTTAATGGCATACCCCAAAACAACTATTTCGGTTTCACCGAAACACATCCGGTGACCTCTCTCTGCGGAACTTTTCCGCCGTCCGAAACTTTTCGGTGTCCGAAACTTTTTTGATGATTTTCTCTCAGACTCCCTGTCTACTATTCAGCAGATAGATGACCCTTAAGCGTGTGACCCTATAGGTTCGGTGAAGTATAGACATGACCCGGAACCCCTTCCGATCAATGATCAACATCGGAGCCGTGGACACCCATATTGACCCCTATACCCACACGAATGAATATTCGAGTGAACCTCCAGTTGCCGTGTGCTACTCCTGTTGCTTCGTGATATGTTACAAATACCTGAGGTGAGATTTACTTGGATCCCCGTGGATCAACGACTTGTCCACTATGCTAGTTACCTCGTTACCGGTTTTGTTCTCTTTTCTCGTTTTCGCGTTGCGGCATCCCTGTGATCAAATCACACTGTGTCTGGCCAGACGATGATGGATACCATAACACCGAGAGGGCCCGATAATATCTCTCCATCGCCGGAGGAGCAAATCCCAATCTTGAGCTATCAAGTTACTTGACACACTTTTCCATGAACCCGTAAGCCGCCGTAATAGCCACCCATTTACGGATGACGTTTAACAAACCCCAAAGTTCATGAAGCAAGTATGAAGAAACTCGATACTCTCATGGTCTAAGGAATTATGCAAACGTTAACCATGCATCTCTATGTTATGTACCATTAACTTGTGACGAACGAATCTCATAGCATAACATCAATCCGGGTCGATTCAACACAAATGTTCTCTTAACATTGTGCCCTCAAAGTTGCTGGCATTGACATGCCCATGATCAGGAAAACAGAACCATCATGCAACACTTGAGCTAGTCTTAGAGGCCAGACTAAGAATACTTCTTACCGTTTATTATTCCACACGTGCATATGAGTCTTCCTCCAAGCCTCGTGTTATTGCAGACTCGAGAACCATAGCAGTTATAGCATGGAACATAAACATAACTATGAACTTGGAGATAAATAATATCATTTATTATTGCCTCTAGGGCATATCTCCTATAGACTCCCACTTGCACTAGAGTCAATAATCTAGTTAATGCTAATGCAGTTCACACCTGTGGCACACCAGTGTAAATATGCTTCGCTTGTGGTATAGCCTGATATCCAACGGATCTGACGACTTCAGCTCCGTGTGTATCTTTGCATATCCTCGCGTTTTTACGCTTTCACAAAATTCATATTTTGTGTGGACTTGGCTTGGTATGTATGCGAATCACAGGTCGAACCTGGATTCCTCAGACTGAGTTATGGAGCAACTACTTGCAGTAGTGTCCCATTGACAAAAGCCATCGTGGAACCACACTAAGTTCATGAATGAAGTATATGATTCAACATCTTTTTTGTCGCTTTAAAAGCGGCAACATACTTTGCCTTTGTTATAGAATTCGTCACAGTAACTTGTTTGAACAAATTCCAACTAACTGTGCCACCATATTGTGTGTTACACAAAACCCTTAACTTAAATCGAAAATCGCATGGAGAAAAGATGAAGACTGCATCGATGTAACATTTTACAACGAACTCTTCATGATCTCCGCTTGCGAGAAAACATATCATCAGTACTTACTCTAGTACTCAATGACATCTTTCACTATTGTCCAACGATCAGTACTTTGATCACTTTAGTATCCATACTCGCAACACCTTGGGAGTATCGGACATATCTGGTTGTTTTACATACCATGGAATACATGATTAATCCAAACACAAAAGTGTGTGGAATCTGCATCATGTATTTTGCTCATCAGTGTTTTGGGACACCGAGTCTTGCAAAAAACTCTTCCATGTGACTCTTGCAAGAATCACTCCTTAGCGGTTTTAAATGCTAAAAGGTTTTAGCACGTTGTCAATATGTATTAATTGCTTAGCCCTATTAGGTAAATCTATCTCCATAGATCATTATGCCTAATATTGAGGCTATTTAGCCAAAGCACTTCATCAAAAAACTATTTTCAAATGAAGTCCTAATTCGTGTCAAGAAATTTATTTCCAATTAACAATGTGTCAAGCACACAAGGTTTTTAGAAATATTATTACGCTCCCACTTACTTTCTTGAATTACAAGCATCTTTGTTACCCATTGATGAAGTCAAACCCTTTTGACCATTTCATCAAAGCACGAAGATTCCAACTCCATTTTGCTCTCTTCAGTCCATCGCTGGAACTCTGAAGTTTGCACCATTACTAGCATCCTCTGGATAGACAAAATGCCTTGGACTGTAACACATGTAAGTCCTTGGTTTCATTTCCATCATATGGAAATCCTATTGTCATCCATGTTTCATATCTCATGATTGAAATATGTATTAATTGCTAGTTCAACCCGAACCGACTTTAACCATTGCTACGATGAAAACAACCTCATCGTAGTCAACTCTTGAACTTATCATTTCAACAAGTCGAGCTTTATGGATAAAACATTTTTATCCGTATCAGCTTTAAGTTCCATAAATATTCGTTAGACTCTAAGTCTTCCGAAAGGTGTATCAAGGTTTTAATCTTGAATCACTTATATGGAAACTAACTCGGGTTGTATTGGCATTTAGCCAATTCCGGAGTCAGGGCCCATAAACGCTTCCTTGTGTATCGTAGGTATAATGTTGTCTAACAACAATAGCTCGTTTGCGCACCTGAGAGGTTTGCACGAGCCTTGCCTACGTGGTTCAGCTACAAGTTCGACCGAAGTTCGTACATTTTATTGTAGAGACTTTCGTATCAGTCACAGTAGGAAACGCTGGAATTACTTCCAAGGTCTCTTTCCTTTGATCTGATGACGAGGATACTGTTTATCTCGCCGAGTTGCACTATTCTCCCACTCACCTTTTTGAAAGAACCATTCTCTTTAAAAGCACACCGTTTCGCGGCAAAACTATTTGCCTCGGTATAGTGAGGGGGGAATACCCAACATTTTGGTATAACCTACAAAGTAGCACTTGTCTGATTTGGAATAGGTTTGTAACCTTTTACACAAGCCCCACATTCCAAATGTTAAGAAAAGATATAACATGGTTGGGCGTACCATACCATGGCTTCATTTCAACAGACCCGATGTAGCTCTTTTTAGTGTAAAAGCTGCAGTCTCTAAAGCATCACTTTAAAAGGGATAATGGTAAATTTATTTGTGTCATCTTTGACCTTACCATGTCATAAATGGTTATATTACATCTCCACGGACTTTCCACTTGCAGTGGTGTTCCGGGAGGTGCAAGTTATGAAACCCGTTTCACAACTCATTCGACATTCGCTAAACATGTAACTCAAATATTCCTTTGTGCAATCAAATTGTAGAAACATAATTTTCTTGTTACAATAACTTCTACTTCATTTTTGAAAACCTTTCGAATGATTTCAAAAGATCCAGACTTACGTCTCATCAAGTAAATATCCATATATCTACTTGAGTCATTTCTGAAGATAAATAAATCCACCACTAACAACACTTATCGGACTACACACATCAAATGTACGATCACTAATAAGTTTGTTGTTCGTTCCTTATGGCATGTGAACGGTAATTTAGTCACTTCACTTTTCGGAGAACAGTTGCAAGTGTCAGATGATTCAAAATCAAAAGACTTCAAAATCCATCATAATGGAATTTTCCATGCGGGTTTCTCCAATGTGACCAAATGTAGTGCCACACTTGTGTGGTATTCTTTTAGTCTTGCGACATTTAGCGTCAGTGTTATGGATGTATCATATTACCATCAATATTCATAACATACATCCCATCTTGGATGGAAGCATGACCCTTCATGTTATTCATAATACTTAACAACAATTGTTGTTTTTATGAACAACTCTTTTGCAACAAACATTGTGCAACAGGCTAGAGTGTATGAAACTCTAAAATGAATTATGAAAGTAAACCCAGAGGTATTGTATTATTATCAATATTCATAACATACATCTTATTCATAATGAAAGTATGGCCCTTGTGTTATTCATAACATCGAACATAAAAAGTTCTCGTATGAACAACCTTCTTGCAAGATACCTTATGCAATGGGCTAGAGTTTGTAAAACTCTAAATGAATTATGAAAATAAATACAGACGGCAATACACCGATGGAAGGTATAGTAACATTTACTATGTTCCCTGTGTATACCTTAACCTCATTTCTGGCTAGTCTTTTTAGGCCATAGTAGCTCTTACAATGATTCGCAACTGAATGCAATCGAGCGGGTATCTTTGTGATTAACTCACAATACCCAAGAATTAGTGATTAACATGTTTAACCATAATTCCCAAGAACTATATCTTTGACCAGCCTATTATACATCAAAAACTTGTATGACATTCATACATGAGCTGGATATTCCAGTCATCTTTCTTTCTGCCTTTATACTTCTAACACTTTAACTTTTAGTATTTCTCCTACTCGCAAAAGAAGCACCCAACTTAAGAGTGGCATTAGCCCCAGACTTCCTAGCTGTGTAAGTCATACTAACACCCTTTGGACACTTCCTTTCTCTTTAAGTTGTTGTTTTATTCACCTTTCATTATATGAGAGGCGTTCTTCTGGATCCCTTTCCCAACAGTCAAATGCATAGTAAACACTTTTACTAATACTTGCAAACAAACATTGCTTTGTTTGTATCTGAAAACAATTTTTAGTTCCATGAATATATAACTATCCCAACTTTCGAAGTTTGGGTTTCATGGAAGCAAACATATTCCACTTGACCATAACAGAATTCTAGCTTTTGGATCGAAGGACGAGAGTCACATGATCCATAGCATTAGCGGGAGGATACAGAAAGCATGCGATAGGACAAAGTCCTTCTCGGCACTTTTGAGGACAATCCTCACATTACGTTACCAATCGTAAAGTTTTAACCAGGTATTTAACAGCTATTCAATTTTAACAGGGAAGGTGGAAACGCGAGCCATTATTCTACAACTATTTTGCAAGAAACACTTAGACAGTGTTCATAATTAATTGCACTGAGAATTAAACATGTTAATTCAACAGTGCGCTCCCACTCAAATCAATATCTCTCATAATTAATTTAGAGTGATTCAAGATCCATATTTCTATTCGATGCCATTGACGGGCTCATCACTGATGACACGAATTTCAATCGGTAGGCCAACTTGCCGATCACATCTCTATGTGATTCTTGTTCATATTTTGATGGGCGTGTTCCGAGCTCAGGACTCTCCTGCCTGAACGTCAAAGACAACCAAGTGATCTTGCTGTGAGGTCTGACCTCACCCGCCTCATTCCTCCCGATTCGTTCGTGCTCATGTGTACATGGCGCCCCCCAAAAAGATACGAATTTCAGATGGTGCTACACTTGGGTGAACACTAACTACTTTGATATTTTAAGTGAGAGATCACCCTAATAAAAAGCGACTACCGCGCAATCAAGAAGGGTGCATCATAAGGGATAAACATCTCAGGCAATTCATAATAGCATGATATGGTATAGCCCTTTCTGACGGAGAAGTATTTCATTTCTTCGTCTCCGGCATTTGCGTCGGTGTTCACCTTCGTGAAGATTGCCACCACCTTGTCGATGCACCAGATAATATTGCTATCTCTATAGCTAATAAAATAAGTGCATTACTTAAGGTTGACACGCAGGTCATTAAAGTGACAATCATATGGCTCCAGCCATCATGTCGAATCATGACACGCAGGTCATGTTAACCAATTTACATCGTATAGTCATTTCATACATAATCAAATTATTATGAGCACTGCTATACCACATCACATGCACATGCAAACCCTCCTGCAAAACCAAGTTAGACGTTTCTAATCGGTTCATGCAAAAACTTGTTTTTCGTGGCTTCTAATGTTTCGAAACAAACTGAAGCTACCAACGTCATCATCAAGTATGATAATTCAAGCGCTAGATTAACTTATCGGGGTGTATGAAACACGAGATAATAAAATCTCGAGCCCCACACTGAACTTCGTCATATGCATGACCCCCGTGTAGATCATAGCTGCATTGCCCTTTAGTCTACGAAACATCCATCTTTCTTAGACTAAAGTGGAACCCAAAGAACTGTTAGCACTTCGTTGATCTGTCAATCAGCATGCTCAGGAGCAGCATGAAAGGATCGCGAATTGCCAGAACTTTGTCAGATTCCACAATGCTGTCAAGATCAGGACTACGCAAATTTAAGGGAAGCAACAAGAACATGTTGGAAATATGCCCTAGAGGCAATAATAAAATGGTTATTATTGTATTTCCTTGTTCATGATAATTTTCTATTGTTCATGCAATAATTGTATTAACTGGAAACCGTAATACATGTGTGAATACATAGACCACAACATGTCCCTAGTAAGCCTCTAGTTGACTAGCTCGTTGATCAATAGATGGTTATGGTTTCCTGACCATGGACATTGGATGTCATTGATAACGGGATCACATCATTAGGAGAATGATGTGATGGACAAGACCCAATCCTAAGCATAGCACAAGATCGTGTAGTTCGTTTGCTAAGAGCTTTTCTAATGTCAAGTATCGTTTCCTTAGACCATGAGATTGTGCAACTCCCGGATACCGTAGGAATGCTTTGGGTGTACCAAACGTCACAACGTAATTGGGTGGCTATAAAGGTGCACTACAGGTATCTCCGAAAGTGTCTGTTGGGTTGGCACAAATCGAGACTGGGATTTGTCACTCCGGATGACGGAGAGGTATCTCTGGGCCCACTCGGTAATGCATCATCATAATGAGCTCAATGTGACTAATGAGTTAGCCACGGGATCATGCGTTACGGAACGAGTAAAGAGACTTGCCGGTAACGAGATTGAACAAGGTATAGGGATACCGACGATCGAATCTCGGGCAAGTAACATACCGATAGACAAAGGGAATTGTATACGAGATTGATTGAATCCCCGACATCGTGGTTCATCCGATGAGATCATTGTGTAACATGTGGGAGCCAATATGGGTATCCAGATCCCGCTATTGGTTATTGGCCGGAGAGGTGTCTCGGTCATGTCTGCATTGTTCCCGAACCCGTAGGGTCTACACACTTAAGGTTCGGTGACGCTAGAGTTGTTATGGGAAATAGTATGTGGTTACCGAAGGTTGTTCGGAGTCCCGGATGAGATCCCGGACATCACGAGGAGTTCCGGAATGGTCCGGCGGTGAAGATTGATATATTGGACGAAGGGTATTGGAGTCCGGAAGTGTTCCGGGGGTACCAGGCTATGGCCAGCATGACCGAAAGGTGTTTCGGGAGCCCCGGCAAGTGTTGGAGGGCCTCATGGGCCAAAGGGGAAGGGGCAAACCAGCCCACTAAGGGGTGGTGCGCCCCCCACACCCTTTCCCATGTTACTTGGGGAGGTGGGGCGCCTCCACCTGGCTTGGGAGGCAAGCCTCCACCTGCTTGGCTTGGGGGGCAAGTCTCCCTAGGATTTTCCGTAGGGAGATCCAATCTGCTTGGCCGCCGCCCCCTAGGGGAAACCCTAGGGCGCCTCCCCCTCTCCCCTTGCCCCTATATATAGTGGAGGGGTGGGAGGGCAGCCGGACCTCTTCCCTGGCGCAGCCCTCCCTCCTCATACTCCTCCTCCTCCTCCTCCTCCTCCGTAGTGCTTAGCGAAGCTCTGCCGGAGAACCACGAGCTCCATTGCCACCACGCCGTCGTGCTGCTGGAGTTCTCCATCAACTTCTCCTCTCCCCTTTCTGGATCAAGAAGGAGGAGACGTCCCCGGGCTGTACGTGTGTTGAACGCGGAGGCGCCGTCCGTTCGGCGCTAGATCGGATCTTCCGCGATTTGAATCGCTGCGAGTACGACTCCATCAACCGCGTTCTTGTAACACTTCCGCTTAGAGATCTTCAAGGGTATGAAGATGCACTCCCTCTCTCTCGTTGCTAGCATCTCCTAGATTGATCTTGGTGACACGTAGGAAAATTTTGAATTATTGCTACGTTCCCAACAGAACATCGGGTAACAGATTTCATCTGCAACCCGCACAAATAATTTTCAGTAATAGAACTCATCTACTACCTAATTATATTGTGCAACACCCATACATCTCCATGTATTCTAGATCGCAACTTGCATCTACGCATAGCACGGCTCATGATGCCACTGTAGGGGAACGCGATAGAAAAAAAATTCCAACCTACGCACCAGCCCAGGACCACTATGGAGACTGCATACATGGTTTGATCTTTTTCGTTACCGACTCGTAGCGCAGCGGGAAGTAGAGTCGATGACGATCGGCGGTGCAGATCCCCGCAGCTAGGATTTACACCTCCCAACCGCGAGGATGTATACCCTTATCTGCTCCTCAGACAGCCCTTCGGGAGGACCTTCGAAACTCGGACGGTCACTCGGACAGCCCTTCGGGAGGACTCACAGAACTCGGACCGTCACTTGGACAGCCCTTTGGGAGGCACTCTCAAAACAGCCCCTCGGGAAAAGGATCGAAACTACGACCTCTCTACGGGGTTGCACACATACGGTGTCATCTATCCGGTAGGGCTTCGCCGTCCAGAACTAGTTCCTGCCGGAACCCAGACAGCCTTTCGGCTCTACGAAACTATTTCGCTGGGAGGGAGAGAGAAGTCAGATCATGCATGGCACTTGTATGTGAGAAAGAGCGAGTGTGGAGGGCTGCCACTCCACCTCTATTTATAGGAAATCCCAAGGGGTAGGGTAGTTTAACACACAAACCCAAAATGCACATGAATGAAGTCCTTCCTCAAGGGCATAAGAGTGAAACCAAGGAACAAGAGGGAGCCCCAAGTGTGGCCGGCCACACCCCTTGGGGCGCCCCCATGAGGGCCTCCCAATTCATCCATGTCATCCCTAGATCTTTTGGGCAAAGCCCCAAAAGGTGGCTTTCCATAACATATCCCAAAAAGCACTTTCACTATTCACGACGACGTTTTTCAGCGTCCGTTCGAACTGAAAATATTTATGTGGGCTTAGAACATTTCCAGTACCCACCATAATAATTTTCAACGTGTTCTGGAACAATTCCAGTTTAGTGATTTTCATCTGCGAAAAGCATCTGAACCGGTTCCTGCAGCTCCGGAACATTTCCGGTTTTTATTTCTGAAAATTTCAAAAAGTTGCCAGAATGATTCTGGCACCCTCCAAGAATTATCAGGCATGTGCTGAAACCATTTTGACTTAATGGCATACCCCGAAACAACTATTTCGGTTTTACCGAAACTCATCCGGTGACCTGTCTCTGCGGAACTTTTTCGCTTTCCGAAACTTTTCGGTGTCCGAAACTTTTTCGATGATTTTCTCTCAGACTCCCTGTCTACTATTCAGCAGATAGATGACCCTTAAGCGTGTGACCCTATAGGTTCGGTGAAGTATAGACATGACCCGGAACCCCTTCCGATCAATGATCAACATCGGAGCCATGCGCACCCATATTGACACCTATACCCACACGAATGAATATTCGAGTGAACCTCCAGTTGCCGTTGTTGGGTAACGTAGCAATAATTCAAAAAATTTCCTACGCATCACCAAGATCCATCTATGGAGTATACTAGCAACGAGGGGAAAGGAGTGCATCTACATACCCTTGTAGATCGCGAGCGGAAGCGTTCCAATGAACGGGGTTGATGGAGTCGTACTCGCCGTGATCCAAATCACCGATGACCGAGTGCCGAACGGACGACACCTCCGCGTTCAACACACGTACGGAGCAGCGCCGTCTCCTCCTTCTTGATCCAGCAAGGGGGGAGGAGAGGTTGATGAAGATCCAGCAGCACGACGGCGTGGTGGTGGATGTAGCGGGATCTCGGCAGGGCTTCGCCAAGCTTCTGCGAGAGGGAGAGGTGTTGCAGGGGAGGAGGGAGGCGCCCAAGGCTGTCATGTTGCTGCCCTCCCCCTTTATATAGCCCCCCTGGGAGGGGGGCGCCGGCCAAGACCCAT
>NC_057799.1:637778043-637802957 GCF_018294505.1 Triticum aestivum | reverse complement strand
GGCGCCCCCCACCCTAGGGTTTCCAACCCTAGGCGCAGGGGGGAGGCCCATGGGGGGCGCCCCAGCCCACTAAGGGCTGGTTCCCTTCCCACTTCAGCCCATGGGACCCTTCCGGCGGTCCCGGTACAATACCGATAACCCCCGAAACTTTCCCGGTGGCCAAAACTGGACTTCCTATATATAATTTTACACCTCCGGACCATTCCGGAACTCCTCGTGACGTCCGGGATCTCATCCGGGACTCCGAACAACTTTCGGGTTTCCGCATACTCATATCTCTAAACCCTAGTGTCACCGAACCTTAAGTGTGTAGACACTACGGGTTCGGGAGAAATGCAGACATGACCGAGACGCCTCTCCGGTCAATAACCAACAGCGGGATCTGGGTACCCATGTTGGCTCCCACATGTTCCACGATGATCTCATCGGATGAACCACGATGTCGAGGATTCAATCAATCCCGTATACAATTCCCTTTGTCAATCGGTATGTTAATTGCCCGAGATTCGATCGTCGGTATCCCAATACCTTGTTCAATCTCGTTACCGGCAAGTCTCTTTACTCGTACCGTAATGCATGATCCCGTGGCTAACTCCTTAGTCACATTGAGCTCATTATGATGATGCATTACCGAGTGGGCCCAGAGATACCTCTGTTGGGTAACGTAGCAGAAATTCAAAATTTTCCTACGTGTCACCAAGATCAATCTAGGAGATGCTAGCAACGAGAGGGGAGGAGTGCATCTACATACCCTTGTAGATTGCGAGCGGAAGCGTTCAAGAGAACGGGGTTGATGGAGTCGTACTCGTCGTGATCCAAATCACCGATGATCCTAGCGCCGAACGGACGGCACCTCCGCGTTCAACACACGTACGGAGCGGGGACGTCTCCTCCTTCTTGATCCAGCAAGGGGGGGAGGAGAAGTTGATGGAGATCCAGCAGCACGACGGCGTGGTGGTGGAAGTAGCGGGATCCCGGCAGGGCTTCGCCAAGCGCAAGCGGGGAGGAAGAGGTGTCACGGGAGGGAGGGAGGCGCCAGGGCTTGGGGTGCTGCTCCCATGTGCCTCCCCACTATATATAGGGGTGGAGGGGGCTGGTTTCTTGCCCTCCAAGTCCATTGGGGCGTTGGCAAAGGTGGGGGAAAGAAATCCCATCATTTCCCTTCCCCACCGATTGTTATCCCCTTTTTTAGGGATCTTGATGTTATCCCTTCGGGATATGATCTTATTCCTTCTAAGGTGGGATCTTGGTGCGCCTTGACCAGGGGTGTGGGGCCTTGCCCCCACCAACCACGTTCATGTGGGTCCCCCCATGCAGGTGGGCCCCACTTCGGAACCTTCTAGAACCTTCCCGGTACAATACCGAAAAATCCCGAACATTTTCCGGTGGACAAAATAGGACTTACCATATATAAATCTTTACCTCCGGACTATTCAGGAACTCCTCGTGACGTCCGGGATCTCATCCGGGACTCCGAACGACTTTCGGATTTCCGCATACTAATATCTCTACCACCCTAGCGTCACCGAACCTTAAGTGTGTAGACCCTACGGGTTCGGGAGACATGCAGACATGACCGAGACGACTCTCCTGTCAATAACCAACAGCGGGATCTGGATACCCATGTTGGCTCCCACATGTTCCACGATGATCTCATCGGATGAACCACGATGTCGAGGATTCAATCAATCCCGTATACAATTCCCTTTGTCAATCGGTACGTTACTTGCCCGAGATTCGATCGTCGGTATCCCAATACCTTGTTCAATGTCGTTACCGGCAAGTCACTTTACTCGTACCGTAATGCATGATCCCGTGACCAAACACTTGGTCACATTGAGCTCATTATGATGATGCATTACCGAGTGGGCCCAGAGATACCTCTCCGTCATACGGAGTGACAAATCCCAGTCTCGATTCGTGCCAACCCAACAGACACTTTCGGAGATACCTGTAGTGCACCTTTATAGCCACCCAGTTACGTTGTGACGTTTGGTACACCCAAAGCATTCCTACGGTATCCGGGAGTTGCACAATCTCATGGTCTAAGGAAATGATACTTGACATTAGAAAAGCTCTAGCAAACGAACTACACGATCTTGTGCTATGCTTAGGATTGGATCTTGTCCATCACATCATTCTCCTAATGATGTGATCCCGTTATCAATGACATCCAATGTCCATGGTCAGGAAACCATAACCATCTATTGATCAACGAGCTAGTCAACTAGAGGCTTACTAGGGACATGTTGTGGTCTATGTATTCACACATGTATTACGGTTTCCAGTTAATACAATTATAGCATGAACAACAGACAATTATCATGAACAAGGAAATACAATAATAACCATTTTATTATTGCCTCTAGGGCATATTTCCAAAAGTCTCCCACTTGCACTAGAGTCAATAATCTAGTTCACATCACCATGTGATTAACACTCAAAGTTCACTAGAGTCAATAATCTAGTCCACATCACCATGTGATTAACACTCAATGAGTTCTAGGGTTTGATCATGTTATGCTTACGAGAGAGGTTTTAGTCAACGGGTCTGCAACATTCAGATCCGTGTGTGCTTTACAAATCTCTATGTCATCTTGTAGATGTAGCTACCACGCGCTACTTGGAGCTATTCCAAATAACTGCTCTACTATACGAATCCGGTTTACTACTCAGAGTCATCCGGATTAGTGTCAAAGTTTGCATCGACGTAACCCTTTACGACGAACTGTTTTACCACCTCCATAATCGAGAAAATTCCTTAGTCCACTAGATACTAAGGATAAGTTCGACCGCTATCATGTGATCCATTCCCGGATCACTATTGTACCCCTTGACAAACTCATGGCAAGGCACACTTCAGGTGCAGTACACAGCATAGCATACTGTAGAGCCTACGTCTAAAGCATAGGGGACGACCTTCGTTCTTTCTCTCTCTTCTGCCGTCGTCAGGTCTTGAGTCTTTCTCAATACTCACACCTTGTAACACAGCCAAGAACTCCTTCTTTGCTGATCTATTTTGAACTCCTTCAAAATCTTGTCACGGTATGTATTCATTTGAAAGTACTACCAAGCGTTTTTGATCTATCCTTATAGATCTTGATGCTCAATGTTCAAGTAGCTTAATCCAGGTTTTCCATTAAAAAACACTTTTCAAATAACCCTGGATGCTTTCCAGAAATTCTACATCATTTCTGATCAACAATATGTTAACAACATATACTCATCAAAAATTCTATAGTGCTCCCACTCACTTCTTTGGAAATACAAGTTTCTCATGAACCTTGTATAAACCCAAAATCTTTGATCATCTCATCAAAGCGTTCATTCCAACTCCGAGATGCTTACTCCAATCCTTAGAAGGATTGCTGGAGCTTTGCATACTTGTTAGCATCTTTCAGGATTGACAAAACCTTCTGGTTGTATCACATACAAGCTTTCCTCAAGAAAATCGTCGAGGAAACAATGTTTTGACATCCTATCTGCAAGGTTTCATAAATAATGCAGTAACTGCTAATATAATTCTAACAGGCTCTTAGCATCACTACGAGTGAGAAAGTCTCATCACAGTCAACTCCTTGAACTTGCCGGAAAACATCTTAACGACAAGTCGAGCTTTCTTAATGGTGACACTTACCATCATTGTCTGTCTTCCCTTTAAAATCCATCTGTACCCAACAGCCTTACGACCATCAAGTAGTTCTTTCAAAGTCTATACTTTGTTTTCATACATGGATCCTCTCGGATTTTATGGCCTCGAGCCATTCGTCGGAATCCGGGCCCACCATCGCTTCTCCATAGCTCGTAGGTTCATTTTTGTCTAGCAACATGACTTCCAAGACAGGATTACGTACCACTCTGAAGTAGTACGCATCCTTGTCGTCCTATGAAGTTTGGTAGTGACTTGATCTGAAGTTTCATGATCACTATCATAAGCTTCCACTTCAATTGGTGTAGGTGCCACGGGAACAACTTCCTGTGCCCTGCTACACATTAGTTGAAGTGACGGTTCAATGACCTCATCAAGTCTCCACCATCCTCCCACTCAATTCTTTCGAGAGAAAATTTTCCTCAAGAAAGGACCCGTTTCTAGAAACAATCACTTTTGCTTCCAGATCTGAAATAGGAGGTATACCCAACTGTTTTGGGTATTCTATGAAGATGCATTTATCCGCTTTGGGTTCGAGCTTATCAGCCTGAAACTTTTTCACATAAGCGTCGCAACCCCAAACTTTTAAGAGACGACAACTTAGGTTTCTCTAAACCATAGTTCATACGGTGTCGTCTCAACGGAATTGCGTGGTGCCCTATTTAAAGTGAATGCGGTTGTCTCTTATGCCTGACCCATAAACGATAGTTGTAATTCGATAAGAGACATCATGGTATGCACCATATCCAATAGGGTGCAGTTATGATGTTCGGACACACCATCACAATATGGTGTTCCAGGCGGTATTAGTCGTGAAACAATTTCCACAATTTCTTAATTGTGTGCCAAACTCGTAACTCAGATATTCATCTCTATGATCATATCACAGACATTTTATCCTCTTGTCACGACGATCTTCAACTTCACTCTGAAATTACTTGAACCTTTCAATAATTCAGACTTGTGTTTCATCAAGTAAATATTCTCAGCATCTACTCAAATCATCTGTGAAGTAAGAACATAACGATATCCACTGCGTGCCTCAGCACTCATTGGACTGCACACATCAAATGTATTACTTCCAACAAGTTGCTCTCTTGTTCCATCTTACTGAAAATGAGGCCTTTCAGTCATCTTGCCCATGTGGTATGATTTGCATGTCTCAAGTGATTCAAAATCAAGTGAGTCCAAATGATCCATCTGTATGGACTTTCTTCATGCATATATACTAATAGACATGGTTCGCATGTCTCAATCTTTTCAAAAACGAGTGAGTCCAAAGATCCATCAACATGGAGCTTCTTCATGCGTTTTATACCAATATGACTCAAGTGGCAGTGCCACAAGTATGTGGTACTATCATTACTATCTTATATCTTTTGGCATGAACATGTGTATCACTACGATCGAGATTCAATAAACCATTCATTTTAGGTGCAAGACCATTGAAGGTATTATTCAAATAGACAGAGTAACCATTATTCTCCTTTAATGAATAACCGTATTGCGATAAACATAATCCAATCATGTCTATGCTTAACGCAAACACGAAATAACAACTATTCAGGTTTAACCCAAATCTCGATGGTAGAGGGAGCATGCGATGCTTGATCACATCAACCTTGGAAACACATATCGTCATCTCACCTTTAGCTAGTCTCCGTTTATTCCGCAGCTTTTATTTCGAGTTACTAACACTTAGCAACCGAACCGGTATGTAATACCCTGGTGCTACTAGGAGCACTAGTAAAGTACACATTAATATAATGTATATCCAATATACTTCTGTCGACCTTGCCAGCCTTCTCATCTACGAAGTATCTAGGGTAGTTCTGCTTCAGTGACCGTTCCCCTCATTTCAGAAGCACTTAGTCTCGGGTTTGGGTTCAACCTTGGGTTTCTTCACTAGAACAGCAACTGATTTGCCGTTTCATGAAGTATCCCTTCTTGCCCTTGCCCTTCTAGAAACTAGTGGTTTTACTAACCATCAACAATTGATGCTCCTACTTGATTTCTACTTTCGCGGTGTCAAACATCGCGAGTTGCTCAAGGATCATCATGTCTATCCCTGATATGTTATAGTTCATCACGAAGCTCTAATAGCTTGGTGGCAGTGACTATGGAGAACCATCACTATCTAATCTGGAAGATTAACTCCCACTCGATTCAAGTGATTGTAGTACTCAGACAATCTGAGCACATGCTCAACGATTGAGCTTTTCTCCCTTAGTTTGCAGGCTTAAGAATCTTGTCAGAGGTCTCATACCTCTTGACGTGGGCATTAGTCTGAAATCCCAATTTCAGTCTTTGGAACATCTCATATGTTCTGCGACGTTTCAAAACCGTCTTTGGTGCCACAATTTTAAACCGTTAGCATCACACACTGAACTATAACGTAGTCATCAAAACGTGTATGTCAGATGTTTCGTAACATCTACAGACGACGCTCGAGGTTCAGCACACCGAGCGGTGCATTAATGACATAAGCCTTCTGTGCAGCAATGAGGACAATCCTCAGTTTACGGACCCAGTCCGCATAATTGCTACTATCAACTTTCAACTAAATTTTCTCTAGGAACATATCTTAGTAGAACTAAAGCGTAAGCTACGACATTATTTGCAAAGACCTTTTGACTATGTTCATGATAATTAAGTTCATCTGATTATTTAATGAACTCCCACTTAGATAGACATCCCTCTAGTCATCTAAGTGATACATGATCTAAATCGACTAGGCCATGTCCGATCATCACGTGAGACGGACTAGTCATCATCGGTGAACATCTCCATGTTGATCGTATCTACTATACGACTCATGTTCGACCTTTCGGTCTCTTGTGTTCCGAGGCCATGTCTGTACATTCTAGGCTCGTCAAGTCAACCTAAGTGTTTTGCTTGTGTTCCGAGGCCATGTCTGTACATGCTAGGCTCGTCAACACCCGTTGTATGCGAACGTTAGAATCTATCACACCCGATCATCACGTGGTGCTTCGAAACAACGAACCTTCGCAACGGTGCACAGTTAGGGGGAACACATCTCTTGAAATTTTAGTGGGGGGTCATCTTATTTATGCTACCATTGTTCTAAGCAAATAAGATGTAAACATGACAAACATCACATGCAAATCATAAAGTGACATGATATGGCCAATATCATCTTGCGCCTTTTGATCTCCATCTTCGTGGCGCGGCATGATCACCTTCGTCACCGGCATGACACCATGATCTCCATCATCATGATCTCCATCATCGTGTCTTCATGAAGTTGTCTCGCCAACTATTACTTCTACTACTATGGCTAACGGTTAGCAATAAAGTAAAGTAATTACATGGCGTTTTTCATTGACACGCAGGTCATACAATAAATTAAGACAACTCCTATGGCTCCTGCCGGTTGTCATACTCATCGACATGCAAGTCGTGATTCCTATTACAAGAACATGATCAATATCATACATCACATATATCATTCATCACATCCTTTTGGCCATATCACATCACATGGCATACCCTGCAAAAACAAGTTAGACGTCCTCTAATTGTTGTTGCATGTTTTACGTGGCTGCTATGGGTTTCTAGCAAGAACGTTTCTTACCTACGCAAAAGCCACAACGGTGATATGCCAATTGCTATTTACCCTTCATAAGGACCCTTTTCATCGAATCTGATCCGACTAAAGTGGGAGAGACAGACACCCGCTAGCCACCTTATGCATCAAGTGCATGTCAGTCGGTGGAACCTGTCTCACGTAAGAGTACGTGTAAGGTCGGTCCGGGCCGCTTCATCCCACAATGCCGCCGAATCAAGATAAGACTAGTAATGGTAAGCAAATTGAACAAATTGTCGCCCACAACTACTTTGTGTTCTACTCGTGCATAGAATCTACGCATAAACCTGGCTCATGATGCCACTGTTGGGGAACGTAGCAGAAATTCAAAAATTTCCTACGTGTCACCAAGATCAATCTAGGAGATGCTAGCAACGAGAGGGGAGGAGTGCATCTACATACCCTTGTAGATCGCGAGCGGAAGCGTTCAAGAGAACGGGGTTGATGGAGTCGTACTCGTCGTGATCCAAATCACCGATGATCCTAGCGCCGAACGGACGGCACCTCCGCGTTCAACACACGTACGGAGCGGGGACGTCTCCTCCTTCTTGATCCAGCAAGGGGGAAGGAGAAGTTGATGGAGATCCAGCAGCACGACGGCGTGGTGGTGGAAGTAGCGGGATCCCGGCAGGGCTTCGCCAAGCGCAAGCGGGGAGGAAGAGGTGTCACGGGAGGGAGGGAGGCGCCAGGGCTTGGGGTGCTGCTCCCATGCGCCTCCCCACTATATATAGGGGTGGAGGGGGCTGGTTTCTTGCCCTCCAAGTCCATTGGGGCGTTGGCAAAGGTGGGGGAAAGAAATCCCATCATTTCCCTTCCCCACCGATTGTTATCCCCCTTTTTTAGGGATCTTGATCTTATCCCTTCGGGATATGATCTTATTCCTTCTAAGGTGGGATCTTGGTGCGCCTTGACCAGGGGTGTGGGGCCTTGCCCCCACTACCCACGTTCATGTGGGTCCCCCCATGCAGGTGGGCCCCACTTCGGAACCTTCTAGAACCTTCCCGGTACAATACCGAAAAATCCCGAACATTTTCCGGTGGCCAAAATAGGACTTCCCATATATAAATCTTTACCTCCGGACCATTCCGGAACTCCTCGTGACGTCCGGGATCTCATCTGGGACTCCGAATGACTTTCGGATTTCCGCATACTAATATCTCTACCACCCTAGCGTCACCGAACCTTAAGTGTGTAGACCCTACGGGTTCGGGAGACATGCAGACATGACCGAGACGACTCTCCGGTCAATAACCAACAGCGGGATCTGGATACCCATGTTGGCTCCCACATGTTCCACGATTATCTCATCGGATGAACCACGATGTCGAGGATTCAATCAATCCCATATACAATTCCCTTTGTCAATCGATACGTTACTTGCCCGAGATTCGATCGTCGGTATCCCAATACCTTGTTCAATGTCGTTACCGGCAAGTCACTTTACTCGTACCGTAATGCATGATCCCGTGGCCAAACACTTGGTCACATTGAGCTCATTATGATGATGCATTACCGAGTGGGCCCAGAGATACCTCTCCGTCATACGGAGTGACAAATCCTAGTCTCGATTCATGCCAACCCAACAGACACTTTCGGAGATACCTGTAGTGCACCTTTATAGCCACCCAGTTACGTTGTGACGTTTGGTACACCCAAAGCATTCCTACGGTATCCGGGAGTTGCACAATCTCATGGTCTAAGGAAATGATACTTGACATTAGAAAATCTCTAGCAAACGAACTACACGATCTTGTGCTATGCTTAGGATTGGGTCTTGTCCATCACATCATTCTCCTAATGATGTGATCCCGTTATCAATGACATCCAATGTCCATAGTCAGGAAACCATAACCATCTATTGATCAACGAGCTAGTCAACTAGAGGCTTACTAGGGACATGTTGTGGTCTATGTATTCACACATGTATTACGGTTTCCAGTTAATACAATTATAGCATGAACAACAGACAATTATCGTGAACAAAGAAATACAATAATAACCATTTTATTATTGCCTCTAGGGCATATTTCCAACAACCTCTCCGTCATACGGAGTGACAAATCCCAGTCTCGATCCGTGTCAACCCAACAGACACTTTCAGAGATACCCGTAGTGTACCTTTATAGTCACCCAGTTACCTTGTGACGTTTGGCACACCCAAAGCACTCCTACGGTATCCGGGAGTTACACGATCTCATGGTCTAAGGAAAAGATACTTGACATTGGAAAATCTCTAGCAAACGAACTACACGATCTTTTATGCTATGCTTAGGATTGGGTCTTGTCCATCACATCATTCTCCTAATGATGTGATCCCGTTATCAACGATATCCAATGTCCATGGTCAGGAAACCGTAACCATCTATTGATCAACGATCTAGTCAACTAGAGGCTTACTAGGGACATGGTGTTGTCTATGTATCCACACATGTATCTGAGTTTCCTATCAATACAATTCTAGCATGGATAATAAATGATTATCATGAACAAGGAAATATAATAATAACCAATTTATTATTGCCTCTAGGGCATATTTCCAACAGTCTCCCACTTGCACTAGAGTCAATAATCTAGTTCACATCACCATGTGATTAACACTCAAAGGTCACATCACCATGTGACCAACATCCAAGAGTTTACTAGAGTCAACAATCTAGTTCACATCACTATGTGATCACCACCCAATGAGTTCTGGTTTGATCATGTTATGCTTGTGAGAGAGGTTATTAGTCAACGGGTCTGAACCTTTTAGATCCGTGTGTGCTTTATGAATATCTATGTCATCTTGTGGATGCTACCACGCGCTACTTGGAGCCATTTCAAATAACTTCTCTACTATACGAATCCGGTTTACTACTCAGAGTCATCCGGATTAGTGTCAAGGTTCGCATCGACGTAACCCTTTACGACGAACTCCTTTTCACCTCCATAATCGAGAAAATTCCTTAGTCCACTAAATACTAAGGATAAGTTCGACCGCTGTCATGTGATCCATTCCCGGATCACTATTGTACCCCTTGACCAACTCATGGCAAGACACACTTCATGTGCGGTACACAGCATAGCATACTGTAGAGCCTACGTCTAAAGCATAGGGGACGACCTTCGTCCTTTCTCTCTCTTCTGGTGTGGTCTGGTCTTGAGCCTTACTCAATACTCACACCTTGTAACACAGCCAAGAACTCCTTCTTTGCTGATCTATTTTGAACTCTTTCAAAATCATGTCAAAGTGTGCGTTCTTTGAAAGTACCATCAGGCGTCTTGATCTATCTCTATAGATCTTGATGCCCAATATGTAAGTAGCTTTATCCAGGTCTTCCTTTGAAAAACTCCTTTCAAACAACCCTTTATGCTTTCTAGAAATTTTACATCATTTCGGATCAACAATATGTCATTCACATATACTTATCAGAAATGTTGTAGCGCTCCCACTCACTTTATTGTAAATACAAGTTTCTAACAAACTTTGTATAAACCCAAAAACTTTGATCACTCCATCAAAGCATATATTCTGACTCCGAGATGCTTGCTCTAATCCATGGAAGGATCGCTGGAGCTAGCATACCTTTTAGCATCCTTAGGATCGACAAAACCTTTCTGATTGTATCACATACAACCTTTCCTTATGAAAACTGGTAAGGAAACTTGTTTTGACATCCGTCTGCCAGATTTCATAAATGCAGCTAATGCTAACGTGATTCCGACGGACTTAAGCATCGCTACGGATGAGAAAAAACTCATCGTAGTCAACTCCTTGAACTTGTGAAAATACTCTTTGCCACAAGTCGAGCTTCACAGACGGTAACATTACCGTCCATGTCCGTCTTAAACTTAAAGATCCATTTATCTTAATGGCTTGCCGATCATCGGGCAAGTTCACCAAAGTCCATGCTTTGTTCTGATATATGGATCCTATCTCGGATTTCATGGCTTCTAACCATTTGTCGGAATATGGGCCCACCATCGCTTCTCCATAGCTCGTAGGTTCATTGTTGTCTAGCAACATTACTTCCAAGACAGGATTACGCATTACTCTGAAGTAGTACGCATCCTCGTCGTCCTACGAGGTTTGGTAGTGACTTGATCCGAAGTTTCATGATCACTATCATAAGCTTCCACTTCAATTGGTCTAGGTGCCACAGGAACAACTTCCCGTGCCATGCTACACACTAGTTAAAGTCATGGTTCAATAACCTCATCAAGTCTCCACCATCCTCCCACTCAATTCTTTCGAGAGAAACTTTTCCTCGAGAAAGGACTCGTTTCTAGAAGCAATTACTATTGCTTCCAGATCTGAAATAGGAGGTATACCCAACTGTTTTGGGTTTTCCATGAAGATGCATTTTATCCGCTTTGGGTTCGAGCTTATCAGCTTGAAACTTTTTCACATAAGCATCGCAGCCCCAATCTTTTAAGAAACGACAACTTAGGTTTCTCTAAACGGTGTCGTCTCAACGGAATTGCGTGGTGCCCCTTTTAAAGTGAATGCGGTTGTCTCTAATGCCTAACCCATAATCGATAGTGTAATTCGATAAGAGACATCATGGTATGCACCATATCCAATAGGGTGCAGTTATGATGTTCGGACACACCATCACACTGTGGTGTTCCAGGCGGTATTAATTGTGAAACACTTTCCACAATGTCTTAATTGTGTGCCAAACTCGTAACTCA
Source organism: Triticum aestivum (assembly GCF_018294505.1). NCBI lineage: Eukaryota > Viridiplantae > Streptophyta > Magnoliopsida > Poales > Poaceae > Triticum > Triticum aestivum. Next base: position 637,791,027 of record NC_057799.1, on the reverse strand, counting down.
GATATCTCTATGATCATATCATAGACATTTTATCCTCTTGTCACGACGATCTTCAACTTCACTCTGAAATTACTTGAACCTTTCAATCATTCAGACTTGTGTTTCATCAAGTAAATAATCTCAGCATCTACTCAAATAATCTGTGAAGTAAGAACATATCGATATCCACTGCGTGCCTCAGCACTCATTGGACTGCACACATCAAATGCAATACTTCCAACAAGTTGCTTTCTTGTTCCATCTTACTGAAAACGAGGCCTTTCAGTCATCTTGCCCATGTGGTATGATTTGCATGTCTCAAGTGATTCAAAATCAAGTGAGTCCAAACGATCCATCTGCATGGAGTTTCTTCATGCATATATACCAATAGACATGGTTCGCATGTGTCAATCTTTTCAAAAACGAGTGAGTCCAAAGATCCATCTACATGGAGCTTCTTCATGCGTTCTATACCAATATGACTCAAATGGAAGTGCCACAAGTATGTGGAACTATCATTACTATTTTATACCTTTTGGCACGAACATGTGTATCACTACGATCGAGATTCATTTTAGGTGCAAGACCATTGAAGGTATTATTCAAATAAACAGAGTAACCATTATTCTCCTTAAATGAATAACCGTATTGCGATAAACATAATCCAATCATGTTTATGCTTAACCCAAACACCAAATAACAATTATTTAGGTTTAACACCAATCTCGATGGTAGAGGGAGCATGCGATGCTTGATCACATCAACCTTGGAAACACTTCCAACACACATTGTCATCTCATCTTTAGCTAGTCTCCATTTATTCCATAGCTTTTATTTCGAGTTACTAACACTTAGCAACCGAACCGGCATCTAATACCCTGGTGCTGCTAGGAGTACTAGTAAAGTACACATTCACATAATGTATATCAAATATACTTCCGTCGACCTTGCCTGCCTTCTCATCTACCAAGTATCTAGGGTAGTCCCGCTTCAGTGACCGTTCCCCTCATTACAGGAGCACTTAGTCTCGTGTTTGGGTTTAACTTTGGGATTCTTCGCTAGAGCAGCAAATGATTTGCTGTTTCATGAAGTATCCCTTCTTGACCTTGCCCTTCTAGAAACTAGTGGTTTTACTAACCATCAACAATTGATGCTCCTTCTTGATTTCTACTTTCGCGGTGTCAACCATCGCGAGTTGCTCAAGGATCATCATCTATCCCTGATATGTAATAGTTCATCACGAAGCTCTAATAGCTTGGTGGCAGTGACTATGGAGAACCATCACTATCTCATCTGAAAGATTAACTCCCACTCGATTCAAGCGATTGCAGTACTCAGACAATCTGAGCACATGCTCAACGATTGAGCTTTTCTCCCTTAGTTTGTAGGCTTAAGAAACTTGTCAGAGGTCTCATACCTCTTGACGTGGGCACTAGTCTGAAATCCCAATTTCAGTCTTCGGAACATCTCATATGTTGTGCGACGTTTCAAAACCGTCTTTGTTGCCACAATTCTAAACCGTTAGCATTATGCACTGAACTATCACGTAGTCATCAAAACGTGTATGTCAGATGTTTCGCAACATCTACAGACGACGCTGAGGTTCAGCACACCGAGCGGTGCATTAAGAACATAAGCCTTCTGTGCAGCAATGAGGACAATCCTCAGTTCACGGACCCAGTCCGCATAATTGCTACTCTCAACTTTCAACTAAATTTTCTCTAGGAACATATCTTAAACAGTAGAGCTAAACCGTAAGCTATGACATAATTTGCAAAGACCTTTTGACTATGTTCATGATAATTAAGTTCATCTGATTAATGAACTCCCACTAAGATAGACATCCCTCTAGTCATCTAAGTGATACATGATCCGAGTCAAACTAGGCCGTGTCCGATCATCACGTGAGATAGACTAGTCATCATCGGTGAACATCTCCATGTTGATCGTATCTTCTATACGACTCATGCTCGACCTTTCGGTCCTCCGTGTTCCGAGGCCATGTCTGTACATGCTAGGCTCGTCAAGTCAACCTAAGTGTATTGCGTGTGTTCCGAGGCCATGTCTGTACATGCTAGGCTCGTCAACACCCGTTGTATGCGAACGTTAGAATCTATCACACCCGATCATCACGTGGTGCTTCGAAACAACGAACCTTCGCAACGGTGCACAGTTAGGGGGAACACTTTCTTGAAATTATTATGAGGGATCATCTTACTTACTACCGTCGTTCTAAGCAAATAAGATGCATAACATGATAAACATCACATGCAATCAAATAGTGACATGATATGGCCAATATCATTCTGCTCCTTTGATCTCCATCTTCGGGGCGTCATGATCATCTTGTCACCGGCATGACACCATGATCTCCATCATTGTGTCTTCATGAAGTTGTCACGCCAACGATTACTTCTACTTCTATGGCTAACGCGTTTAGCAATAAAGTAAAGTAATTTACATGGCATTCTTCAATGACACGCAGGTCATACAAAAAATTAAAGACAACTCCTATGGCTCCTGCCGGTTGTCATACTCATGTCATCCCTAGATCTTTTGGGCAAAGCCCCAAAAGGTGGCTTTCCATAACATATCCCAAAAAGCACTTTGACTATTCACGACGACGTTTTTCAGCGTCCGTTCGAACTGAAAATATTTATGTGGGCTTAGAACATTTCCAGTACCCACCATAATAATTTTCAACGTGTTCTGGAACAATTCCAGTTTAGTGATTTTCATCTGCGAAAAGCATCTGAACCGGTTCCTGCAGCTCCGGAACATTTCCGGTTTTTATTTCTGAAAATTTCAAAAAGTTGCCAGAATGATTCTGGCACCCTCCAAGAATTATCAGGCAAGTGCCGAAACCATTTTGACTTAATGGCATACCCTGAAACAACTATTTCGGTTTTACCGAAACTCATCCGGTGACCTGTCTCTGCGGAACTTTTCCGCTGTCCGAAACTTTTTCGATGATTTTTTCTCAGACTCCCTGTCTACTATTCAGCAGATAGATGACCCTTAAGCGTGTGACCCTATAGGTTCGGTGAAGTATAGACATGACACGGAACCCCTTCCGATCAATGATCAACATCGGAGCCGTGCGCACCCATATTGACCCCTATACCCACACGAATTAATATTCGAGTGAACCTCCAGTTGCCGTTGTTGGGTAACGTAGCAATAATTCAAAAAGTTTCCTACGCATCACCAAGATCCATCTATGGAGTATACTAGCAACGAGGGGAAAGGAGTGCATCTACATACCCTTGTAGATCGCGAGCGGAAGCGTTCCAATGAACGGGGTTGATGGAGTCGTACTCGCCGTGATCCAAATCACCGATGACCGAGTGCCGAACGGACGGCACCTCCGCGTTCAACACACGTACGGAGCAGCGACGTCTCCTCCTTCTTGATCCAGCAAGGGGGGAGGAGAGGTTGATGAAGATCCAGCAGCACGACGGCGTGGTGGTGGATGTAGCGGGATCTCGGCAGGGCTTCGCCAAGCTTCTGCGAGAGGGAGAGGTGTTGCAGGGGAGGAGGGAGGCGCCCAAGGCTGTCATGTTGCTGCCCTCCCTCCCCCCTTTATATAGGCCCCCTGCGAGGGGGGGGCGCCGGCCAAGACCCATCTACATGGGGGGGGGGGGGCGGCGGCCAAGGGGAGGGGGGTGGCTTCCCCCCAAGTCAAGTGGGGCGCCCCCCCACCCTAGGGTTTCCAACCCTAGGCGCAAGGGGGAGGCCCATGGGGGGCGCCCCAGCCCACTAAGGGCTGGTTCCCTTCCCACTTCAGCCCATGGGGCCCTCCGGGATTGGTGGCCCCACCCGGTGGACCCCCGGGACCCTTCCGGTGGTCCCGGTACAATACCGATAACCCCCGAAACTTTCCCGGTGGCCAAAACTGGACTTCCTATATATAATTTTTCACCTCCGGACCATTCCGGAACTCCTCGTGACGTCCGGGATCTCATCCGGGACTCCGAACAACTTTCGGGTTTCCGCATACTCATATCTCTACAACCCTAGCGTCACCGAACCTTAAGTGTGTAGACCCTACGGGTTCGGGAGACATGCAGACATGACCGAGACGCCTCTCCGGTCAATAACCAACAGCGGGATCTGGATACCCATGTTGGCTCCCACATGTTCCACGATGATCTCATCGGATGAATCACAATGTCGAGGATTCAATCAATCCCGTATACAATTCCCTTTGTCAATCGGTATGTTACTTGCCCGAGATTCGATCGTCGGTATCCCAATACCTTGTTCAATCTCGTTACCGGCAAGTCTCTTTACTCGTACCGTAATGCATGATCCCGTGGCTAACTCCTTAGTCACATTGAGCTCATTATGATGATGCATTACCGAGTGGGCCCAGAGATACCTCTCCGTCATACGGAGTGACAAATCCCAGTCTCGATCCGTGTCAACCCAACAGACACTTTCAGAGATACCCGTAGTGTACCATTATAGTCACCCAGTTACGTTGTGACGTTTGGCACACCCAAAGCACTCCTACAGTATCCGGGAGTTACACGATCTCATGGTCTAAGGAAAAGATACTTGACGTTGGAAAAGCTCTAGCAAACGAACTACACGATCTTTCATGCTATGCTTAGGATTGGTTCTTGTCCATCACATCATTCTCCTAATGATGTGATCTTGTTATCAACGACATCCAATGTCCATGGTCAGGAAACCGTAACCATCTATTGATCAACGAGCTAGTCAACTAGAGGCTTACTAGGGACATGGTGTTGTCTATGTATCCACACATGTATCTGAGTTTCCTATCAATACAATTCTAGCATGGATAATAAACGATTATCATGAACAAGGAAATATAATAATAACCAATTTATTATTGCCTCTAGGGCATATTTCCAACAGCCGTGTGCTACTCTTGTTGCTTCGTGATATGTTACAAATACCTGAGGTGAGATTTACTTGCATCCCCGTGGATCAACGACTTGTCCACTATGCTAGTTACCTCGTTACCGGTTTTGTTCTCTTTTCTCGTTTCCGCGTTGCGGCATCCCTGTGACCAAATCACACTGTGTCTGGCCAGACGATGATGGATACCGTAACACCGAGAGGGCCTGAGAATATCTCTCCATCGCCGGAGGAGCAAATCCCAATCTTGAGCTATCAAGTTACTTGACACATTTTTCCATGAACCCGTAAGCCGCCGTAATAGCCACCCATTTATGGATGAAGTTTAACAAACCCCAAAGTTCATGAAGCAAGTATGAAGAAACTCGATACTCTCATGGTCTAAGGAATTATGCAAACGTTAACCATCTCCGTGTTATGTACCATTAACTTGTGACGAACGAATCTCATAGCATAACATCAATCCGGGTCGATTCAACACAAATGTTCTCTTAACATTGTGCCCTCAAAGTTGCTGGCATTGACATGCCCATGATCAGGAAAACAGAACCATCATGCAACACTTGAGCTAGTCTTAGAGGCCAGACTAAGAATACTTCTTACCGTTTATTATTCCACACGTGCATATGAGTCTTCCTCCGAGCCTCGTGTTATTGCAGACTCGAGAACCATAGCAGTTATAGCATGGAACATAAACATAATTATGAACTTGGAGATAAATAATATCATTTATTATTGCCTCTAGGGCATATCTCCTACAGAAAGTGTGTCCGGCCGGAGTTAATCGAGCGTGGTGGGTAAGTTGGTGCACCCCTACAGGGAAGAAAACATCGATCGATAGCCTGTCTTACGGTAACGGACACTTGGAGTTGTATCCCGATCGATACAACTAGAACTGGATACTTGTGATGAGTAATGGATTGTGATGATAACTGGATAGTATGGCTCTGGGATTGCTTTCTCGCAGGGAGTCGAGAAAGGATCTCTGGCCGAGGTTGACAACACTACTACTACTACTACTACTACTACTTTACTTTATGCTACTCTACTCCCTCCTGTTGCTGCAAGATGGTGGTTTTCAGAAGATGCTAGTCTTCGATAGGACTAGGTTCTCCCCTCTATTCTGGCATTTCTGCAGCCCAGTCCACATATACAGCCTTCCTTTGATAATGTTGCATATGTAGTGTAGATCCTTGCTTGCGAGTACTTTGGATGAGTACTCACGGTTGCTTTGCTACCCCTTTTCCCCCTTTCTTCTTCTTTCCGGTTGATGCAACCAGATGTCAGAGCCCAGGAGCCAGATGCCACCGTCGATGACTACTACTACGTGGAGACCGCCGACGACCAGGAGTAGTTAGGAGGCTCCCAGGCAGGAGGCCTTGCCTTTTCGATCGTAGATGCTTTTGTGCTAGCCTTCTTAAGGCAAACTTGTTTAACTCATGTCTGTACTCAAATATTGTTGCTTCCGCTGACTCTTGTGTTTTCGAGCTTATGTATTCGAGCCCTCGAGGCCCCTGGCTTGTAATATAAAGCTTGTATTATTTTAATTTGTGTCTAGAGTTGTGTTGTGATATCTTCCCGTGAGTCCTTGATCTTGATCGTACACATTCGCTTGTATGATTAGTGTACGATTGAATTGAGGGCGTCACACGCACCTAAGGAAAGCCACTTTGTGGCGGTCAAGCGAATCTTTTGATATTTGGCTCATACCCCAAACTTTGGCTTATGGTACCCAACAGGAGCAAACTTCAAGATTGTAGGGTATTCGGACTCCGATTGGGCGGGAGAGAAAGTGGATAGGAAGTCCACTTCCGGAGGGTGCCAATTTCTTGGTTGCTCTTTGGTGAATTGGTCTTCTAAGAAGCAAAGTTGTGCATCTCTCTCGTCCACCGAAGCGGAGTATGTGGCTGCCGGTAGTTGTTGTGCACAACTCTTACGGATGAGGCAAACTTTAAAGGATTACGGTGTCATTTGTGACAAAGTGCCTCTTTGGTGTGACAATGAAAGTGCCATCAAGATTTTTCTCAACCCGGTGCAACACTTCAAGACGAAGCATATCGAGATTTGGTATCACTTCATCCGGGATCACATTAGGCGAGGGGAGATCGAGCTCAACTACGTCAACACTCATGATAACCTTGCAGATATTTTCACGAAGCCATTGGATGAAGCAAGATTTCGCGAGTTAAGGCATGAGCTAAATATCATTGGTTCGAGCAATGTTGCTTGAACCCTTGCACACCTCACCATACTCAACTTGTTATCGTGTTTAGGTGTAGGCATGGACATAGGGGGAGTGTTGTTCTCTCAATGAACTCTCCCTCCCCCCATTATGCATAAATTGATCAACTCTTTCACATTAGCCATTTTTTATGGTACTTGTGCTTCAAAGACAAGTTTTGGTCATGGGCCCAAGGATAATTCTTCGCGGTGCCATACCAATTGACTCAAACATAGGTGGCTCCGGCCACCGCCCTCTCCTTGGAGAGATTGTGTCTCGTGGTTGGTCCTTGTTGTCTCTTGCCTTTCTTTCTTCGTGTTGAGCGTGTTCTTGTGGTGTCTCTTTCGCTTGAAGTTTCCTTGCAAAGACCCTTTCTCTTTCGTCTGAAACATGCATCTTCTTGAGCTCACGGTACTACCGCAGCACGCCACGGTACTACCGCAAGTGGAGCGCACGGTACTTCCGCACCCAGCGCGGCAGTAATTTTTTACTGCCGCCTGGGGGAGCGGTACTAACGCTCCGGTGCGGTACTTCCGCCCGAGCGGTACTACCGCGATGAAATGCGATACTACCGCGCTGACGAGTGCGCGTGGGGGTTAAGACCCGGGCAGGGGGAGTTCCAACTCCCCCATACCCATTCGTCTGTCTCTCTCCCCGCCGCCTCTCTCTCTCCTGCTCAAGAACGACACTGGAGACCCTCGCCAGATCTCCGCCTTCGGCCGCTCTCCTCGGATTCCGACCGGTGGGATCGTTCCCCACCACTTCCTCTTGCCATGGAACAAGGTTTCTCCCCAAATCCCTCTCTCTCTTGTACGTTCTTTTGCCTCTAGGTTTTTGGGAGAAGCATGTGTTCTTGAGATTTTAGGCCAAATCTATGCAAGAGTAGGATGTAGGAGAGTAGTGTTGCGTAGAAATTGTACTTGGTATGTTGTCCCATGGTAGATTTGATCAACCGTAGTACCGCCTCGTTTTCGCGGTTGTTTTCAGATTCAATTGGTTCAGATCTGACGTCGTGCGGTACTACCGCATCTCTGGTGCGGTACTACCGCTGGTACGATACTACCGCCCCTCCGGTGCGGTACTACCGCACGAGCCGTGGTACTAAAGTCTTACTACCGCTCCAAGCCCCGGTACTACCGTGCCGTCACGCGGTACTACCGCGACTAGGAGTGGTACTAAAATTTTAGTACCGCGCAAACTGGCAGTACTACCGTTGTTGTCCAATCTTCTTCTTGGCAATTACCACGTATTCTTTTTACATGTTTCCCTTGCTTTCCTGAGGTCTTTGCATTGATTCTTCTCGCTTTTCATGTGTGTTTTGTGTTTGGTGTCTTAGGTGGTGGCTCCGGTGCTCCTGCTCGCTGTTCCAATCCCAGTCGTGACACTAGCTCCAAGCGTCTGCGCAATCAAGACAAAGCTCCAGAGGGCTCCAATGCCCCCCAACGCAGGACCAAGACCACCGCCACCAAGCAGAAGGAGCCCACCATGGGCTTGGATGAGATTCCACGGGCAGAGTTTCTTGCTCGAAGGAGGATCAACCCTTATGTGAATCCTCGTGCCAACATCAGAGGCAATGATCTGTTCTGGACCAAGCAGCAGAACCTCATCTATCTGGATGTGATCAAGGGCAAGCAAAACATCTATGTGGACGTGCACTGGATTGATATGCATCACATGAGGGAGGAGAAGCACCGTGCCTACTTTGGTGAGGCCTTGGATCTCGTGGAGTAGTTTGCCATTGAGGATGTGATCTCTTTTCACCTGGACTATGATCCCGAGCTTGTGGCCCAGTTCTTTGCTTCAGTTCACTTTCACACTGAGGAGGATCGGAGGATGACCTGGATGACCAATGGTCGTCAGTTGACTGCTACTTGGCAGGAATTCGTGGCGTTGCTCAATGTTCCTGATGAGGGGCTCAACACGCCCGTTGGTGTCCGCCCTCATGCCAATCCCGAGTCTGCCAACAAGAACAAGCTTATGCCATAATATGTTGAGAAGCTCCTTCCAAGTGGTAAGAAGGCATGGGTCCTAAACTCTTTCCCTGACATCATGCACCGGATCTTCCGCAACTCTCTCTTCCCACGCATTGGGGACAAGGACAAGGTGCATGCTTATCTTGTGGACATGTTGCTTCTCTGTGAGGAGGCGCGGATCTCTCAGACACAACCCTTGGATGCTTCCCACATCATGTGTCGCGAGCTTCGCTTTGCGGTGTTCAACCGTAAGGTTCCTATCTATGGACCTTACCTGTTTCTGCTGATCTCGAAGACTTGGGAGCAGCGTTTCCCTCAGGATGAGTTTCTGGCCCCTAACTGGATCTGTCATGACCCCATCAGACTTCGCATCAAGCCCCAGTGGGCTAACACTACCACTCGTGCTGAGGCAGCGGCTGCTAAGATGGATGTGGATGTGGAGGAAAGTGAGGAGGAGAATGCAGATGAGGATCGCCCTACTGGACATGCCTCTTCCTCCACTGAGCCCTCTTGGGCTAAGAAGCTGAAGGACAAGATGAAGACTCTGTTTTGCATGCAGGCAAAGGGACAGTACAGGACTCACATTGCCTCCAAGGAGAGTCCCCGCCGTGACAAGAAGATTATGAGGGTCTTTGGAGAGGAAGTCTCCGGCGGCTCCGAGGAGCACATCAACCCAGAGGCCGAGTGGATGGCAAAACAAGGCTACAAGTGGACTGATTCTGAGGAGGAGCCTATCCCCGCTCCCGACTCCGACGAAGAGCGTGCGAGTGACTAATCCGCTTGAGCCACCACTTGTGTTGTAGGTGTCCTCTTTGCCTTTTTGGCGTCTCGATGCCAAAGGGGGAGAGAGTGTAGGGATTTGCGAGTCGTGTGTCGTGTGGTTTGTTTGCTTTCTCGTTTGAACCTCGTTTGCTTTGGTTTGGTTTGCGCTTGTGAGACTTATCTATCATATGGTGTAAGACATATGCACTCTATCGCATCCTATTGAGCTTATGATATCTTGTGCTATCCATTTTGCTCTTACTTACTATCTTGCTTAGTGGTAGACTTATTGTTACAAGTTATGCATTGTCTATAAAATATAGAGGGAGTGTTGATCCTAGTATGTGTGCCGTGCAGTCCAAAGCACCTATCTAGATAGCACACATCTAGGGGGAGCCCGTCTATATTTTAAAGATGTGGGATTTGCTTATGTTTATGTCTTTCCTTTTGTGCAAATCCCGTATTGTCATCAATCCACCAAAAAGGGGGAGATTGTAAGGGCATATTTATCCCTAAGTTGTTTTGGTGATTGATGACAATGCTTTTGCGGACTAATCGTGTGTCTTTAGTATTTCAGACGTTTCGTCACTAGGCACAAGACGGTGTAGTGCCCCTCAAAGACTATTGAAGACGGCGTTTTTCTACGTTTCTTTTCGGTGGACTTGAGTCGTAGGAAAGCCGTACTATTAAGAGGGGGTCCGCATTGGAAAGGTTTGGGTGGAATCATCACGTACACATCTACTCATTTGCACCGCCTTTCCTTTGGCTCTTTGGAGCATCCTCCGTTTTATCCTATATGCATTCTGTCTTGGTTGCTGAAATTGGGCTTGCGGTAGTACTGCTCCCTGGAGCGGTAGTACCGCAGGCACTTGCGGTAGTCCTGGACCTCGGTGTGGTAGTACCACTCCTCAGGAGCTGTAGTACCGTGGCCCCCGGGCCAAGTGCTGCTGCGCAGCGGTAGTAGGGGCGGATGTAATTTTTTACATCCGCGCCCTCCGCGGTAGTACCGCGCCCTATGAGCGGTAGTACCGCGCGCCCTGGCCTGGCTCAGCCGCCACGCGGTAGTACCGCTCCTCCTGCTGTACTACCGTGTTGGATTTTTGCATCGACTCCAACTCAGCGGAAGTTGCTACGGATGTTATTTTTTATGTCCGTGCCTCCCCGTTCTCTGGACCTTCCCTACCTTGCGGTAGTACCGCAAGGTGATGCGGTAGTACCGCTCGTGCGGTTCTACCGCTCTCCGCTTCAGTGCGGTTGGGCTGGCCAGGTCTGTGCCGCTCAGGCGGTAGTACCGCTAGGCCCCGCGGTAGTACCGCTTGGGCCTGCGGTAGTACCGCAGCTCAGGCGCGGTAGTACCGTGCTGCGTAGAATGGGTTGGTGGATAACGGTTGGATTTGTCTCTCGACTATATAAGGGGTGTCTTCTTCTCCGAGTTGACCACCTCTTCCAACCCTAAGCTCCATTGTTGCTCCAAGCTCCATTTTCGCCCGATCTCTCTCCCGAGCCAATCAAACTTGTTGATTTGCTCGGGATTGGTTGAGAAGGCCCCGATCTACACTTCCACCAAGAGAAATTTGATTCCCCCCACTAATCCCTTGCGGATCTTGTTACTCTTGGGTGTTTGAGCACCCTAGACGGTTGAGGTCACTGCGGAGCCATAGTCCATTGTGGTGAAGCTTCGTGGTGTCGTTGGGAGCCTCCAATTAAGTTGTGGAGATTGCCCCAACCTTGTTTGTAAAGGTTCGGTCGCCGCCTCCAAGGTCACCAATAGTGGAATCACGGCATCTCGCATTGTGTGAGGGCGTGAGGAGAATACGGTGGCCCTAGTGGCTTCTTGGGGAGCATTGTGCCTCCACACCGCTCCAACGGAGACGTACTTCCCTTCAAAGGGAAGGAATATCGGTAACACATCCTCGTCTTCACCGGCTCCACTCTTGGTTATCTCGTGCCTTTACTTGTGCAAGCTTATTTGTGTCATATCCCTTGCATCGTGTGCTTGTTGTTGTTGCATCATATAGGTTGCTCACCTAGTTGCATATCTAAACAACCTACTTTGATGCAAAGTTATTGGTAAAGAAAATCTAAAAATTGTTAGTTTCCTATTCACCCCCCCCTCTAGTCAACTATATCGATCCTTTCAAATATTTACCATAACAAATTTGTATGATGTGTAAGTACATCCAATAATAGATTTATTGATATTGATTTGTCATTGTATATGTTAATATTTTTGTGTATATAATAATATTTCCTGGATGCTAGTGTCCATGAATCTCATTTTTCTTTTAAATTGAATCGATCTCTCTCCTCGAAAAGAGAGAAAAGGTTACTGTAGTAGGTTGATGACTAGGGTCCTGTTTGGATCCATGGGTTAGAGTTAGTTTGGGTTAGTTTGGATTCAACTAACCCAAAAATATCCAAACAGGAGGGTTAGTTTGGGTTAGATGCATCTAACCCACACAAAAAATCTAACCCACCCAAGAGGTGCTTATTTGGGTTAGTTCTTCTCAGGACCACTAAAAAAACACATTTTTCTCTCGCTCTCCCCGCAGCAGATCCCTCCCTACTTCCTCTAAGCTTCTCGTCCTCTCCCTCCCTCCCTCCCTCTCGCACCGCCCGTGAGGGCGCCTTGCTGTATCCGCGCTCCATCTAACCCTGCCATCCAGACACCTCCTTGGCTTAAGTTAGCTCAGGGTTAGTTCAGGGTTAGAATCTAACTCTAACCTCTAACCGAGTTAGAGTATCCAAACAGGGCCTAGATAGCTCTAGGAGCAGCTATATGTACACAGTCCAGGTCCAAGATCTCCCAGCTGCTGTTGATGCTGCTGGCCGGAGCTAGGTAGCTAGTAGCTCCTATAGTCGTGTAGGCCATCGGAGGCATGTGTAAGCCGGACGCCTACCAGCACCATTTCCACGCCACGCGATTCGATTCGACAGGCCCTGATCATTCACTGTACGTACGGACGGTGCACCTTGCTTGTCTTATTCTTTAACCTATACGTCTCCCTCCCGAGCCGCCCCCCGTGTGGGCGACCGGGAGGCCCCAGATCCCATCGCCGCCGAACCTCCCCCACTCCTCCTCCTCCTCCCTCGCCGCCGCCCAAGGGCGCGGCCAGGCGAAGCCTAGCCGTCGCCGGCGACGGCGGGGACTCGGGCCCT
>NC_057799.1:637770007-637777695 GCF_018294505.1 Triticum aestivum | reverse complement strand
GGGCTGGCGTGGGGGCGGGCCGGTCGCCACGGCGGGTGGTGGCGGCGCCTCGGCGACGTCGATTCCCTGCAGCAGGAGGCCTTGCGATCTGGTGCGTCGCGGCCGCCAGGGACGGCGGCGGCGTGACCGGATCGGTCCGCGGCGGCGCGGCCGGATTGATCGCTGGTCGGCCGTCGGCACGGTGGTCGGTGCGACTCGTCGGCAGCTGGGCAGATCCGCGGGATTCTACCCTTGTCTGGCCCTTGGCAGCGCGGGCAACTACGGGGGAAACCCTAGATCTCCTTGGGATCGAGCGATGGCGGCGCTTTTGCGTCATAGTCCCTCTTTAGGGCATTGTTTTGGAGTTTGCTCCGGTTGAAGGGACCAACGACGTCGGCAGCGCACGTCTGGTGGAGCAACTGCCGATGGAAATCGCGCCGACTACGGTCATGGCGGACGATGGTGGCGTCTTAGATGTCGTTCCCTTGTCGAGGCATCGTCGTTGCAGTCTGCGTCATCAGGCTCGGGATGCTCCGGGGGAAACCCTAGATCTGGGTCTTCCGGATCGGACGATGATGGCGTTTTATCGCTTTCCCTCCTGGGGGCATCGTTTTGGAGTAAGTGCTGGCTGGGGGGGGTGGTGGAGCGGTGTTTCATCTCACACATCGATGGCGGCGGATATCGGCGGCATGGCGCTGTGGAGGCTCGGCGTCCGATGCACGGAGATGGACTCGCGCAGGAGGAGGTTGCTGTCTGGCGCCATGGTGACGTCGATGGCAGAGTGGCCAGACAAGGTAGAAGCCTCAATATGATCTGAAGACAGACCTGTGGAAGATGGCGGCGACAACACACGAGTGCGTCTGACCGGATTGTGCCCCAGACCCGGTATGTGGCTCGGCTGGGGCTTCCGAATATGTTCCGGCTTCCGGCTTTTGATGTTAGGCTTAGGTGAGTAGTTTGGGTAGTGGCCCAGCTAGCACCCCTTCATCATTTTGGATAGGAGTAGCGGCATGTGTTGCTAAGATGGTGGATTGAGGCACATTGTTGTAATACTTTGTAAAGTCCTCGAGAATAATCAATAAAATGGCCGTATGCATCTCCCAGATGCAAAGGCCGGGGGTCATCCTCCTTTTAAAAAAAAAAAAAGTTGGCGTGCTTACCTACGGCCGTGCTAACATGAGCCTTGCATGTGGATCATGCCGTCCCTGTAGCGGGAACCATTACTCGTCCCGTGCGAGACGGCTGCGAATGCGAGCCGTGAGTCGATCACGACCATGGTCGATCGAGATCCATTCATCCAAGCATCAAGATGCATGGCCTGCTGCCCCATCTCAAAAGAGAAGCAGCTGCATGATTGATGGGCTGCTGCCTGCTGGTAACGCACGCACGCACGCACCGGCAACGCGGCCCCTGACCGATCGGCAGGAGTGAATCGTGGATTAGCTGATCTATCCGAGAGACACACATCCGGCACTTGCGTCGCGCCCGAGCAGAACCGAAGGCCGACCGAGTTAACTGACTCATTTGGCGCTGGCTACCTGGAGCGGGAGAGAAGGGCAGAGCACGTACGCACGCACGCACGCACGCACGCGGGGAACCCGCCCACCACGGCGCCGCCGTTGTAACCGGCCGGCCGGCAGACGCGCATCCCTGTTGTTTCTAGAGCGTGTAGGCCTGCTGCTGTCTCGGCGTGCGCACCACGTACCAGCAGTCATGGTCATGGCGTCATGCCCTTGGTCAAATTAAGCAACGCTGTTGATTCTACAAACGGCCATTGGTGGCGCTGGACGTACGTAGAGTACGTGTCAGGCCGGCCCCTACCACCAACATTTCCACGCCGCCGCGTGATTCGTTCGATACGACAGCACTTGTTTGTTTACTGTACGGACTGCGGACGGCGCGCTCATGCTGCTTGTCTTTTTCTTGGACCTACGTTTACCTACTTTGTTTTTTCTTTTTCTTTTGCATCGAAATACGTGTCTCATTATAAAAAAAATGACGGATCACCTCCTCATCCGAGCTTGATGCGTCTCCATCACTGGTATGCAGTTTCGCGGACCTCCAAGGTGGCTCACCAAAAGTGAAGCCCTTGCCGTTCAACGAATCAGACCGGGACAACACCCCCACACGCCATCGAACTCCAGATCTGGCACCCAACCACGACCAAGACGCCGAAGAGGAAACCATACCTGCCATCCACGAACCACGAACCCAGCACACGTTCCGTCTACCAGATGTCGTCGATGTTGACCACAATCCGCATCCGCTCCTGGCTACCTCCCAAGCTCCGCGCCGACGCTGGAGCAACCGCCGTCGCAACGGCGGAGCCCGAGGATGCCGCCGTCGCCACGCCTTTCTTACTTGAACAGACCAGTTTTCAAATTTATCCTCAACCATAGGAGCGATGGCATCGTCAGGGAAGGATCCGGAAAATCACGTGCCCACGGCGACCGGGCCTATTCATACCAGAGTTTTGTAGAGCGGGAATCACGTGTCGTCCGGTTGCTGGAGCTACTCAACTACGCCGCCGTAGCAGCAGCAGCGAGTCGTACGTGACCATGACCCGTTCACCCAAACAAGACCAAGCTTCCATGCATGATTGCTTGGGCACGCGCAGCAACAAGCCGGCCAATCAAGCAAGCAGGAGCAGGACGGCGGGCGCGCCTACGCCGATCGACCAGCAGCGTACGATTAGCGGAGCCGCGGACTGACGTCGGATCGAAACCGAAAACCGAAAGCTCGATCCACACCGGCCGCCCGGCCTGCTGGTCTCTCTCTCTCTCTCTCAAACGCGACGAGCGGGACGCGGAATGCATCACAGCGACGGAGGGAGGCAGAGACAGGCCCGGGACAACCGTGGAGCAGACTCCTACCGCTGGGACAACCGTGGAGCCGCCACCGCTGCCCCCTGTTTTTTAAAATAAATAAATCATTTTGGTTTCTTGTGTGCCAGAGATTTTGTGTCAGTGTGGATGGAACATCATCTGAATTTAAGAGTCAAACCGCTCTATCTACGTCCCGGTCTGATGATTTGGGTGTGATTGGTTCAAGGGGTAAATATGAGTGGGTTGAGACCATCCAGATTTCGTGAATGAGATGGTTCAGTCGTGGTGTTTGGTTAAGATGAGTGGATGCCTTTCTCCCCTGACTGGCTCTTGCAAAACTTGAGCTTATGCCCAGGTGAGATGAGGGAAAAGTTTATGCTTGTTCTGTGGAGGGCCCGACACCTACGAGATGACGTCATTCATAACAAAGGCAAGGCTACTGTTTGGGATTCGGTGAGTTTCTTGAGAAGGTATTGGGAGTGTTTATCCACCCCAAATCCCATTGCAAATAATGTCAAAGGGAAGCCCAAAATGCATGAGGTTCAAATGCAGCATACTAGTCATCTTTGCCATGCTATTGAATGGACAAAGCCTTCTGAAAATCACATAAAAATTAACGTCGACGCTTCTTTCATACGAGCATCAAGGTTAGCTGCGCTGGGAGCTATTGGTAGGGACATTCCGGGTGCGGTGCTGCTGCTTTCATGTTTGCACTGAAGCTGAGGAAGCTGAAGCTCAGGCCCTGTTGTTTGGCCTTAGCCAGGCACACAGATTAGCTTTGAACCATGTGAATTTAGAAACTGATTGTTCCGCTGTACTAACCGCTGTGAAT
The DNA here is from genome assembly GCF_018294505.1 of Triticum aestivum. NCBI lineage: Eukaryota > Viridiplantae > Streptophyta > Magnoliopsida > Poales > Poaceae > Triticum > Triticum aestivum. The sequence continues at coordinate 637,774,059 of NC_057799.1, read as the reverse complement.
GATTGCAACACTAGTAGAGCCAACTGATGGGCTTGCTATGTGAAGGGTGAAGGAAATGTTCAGAGAGTTTGGATCATGCACTGTATCCAAAATTTACATGGAGTGCAATGTGGCCGCGCATGAGCTAGCTGACTTTGCTAGAGTGAATGGTGATTTTTTTTATTCTAGCTGATGTGCCATAGGGTTTGATGCATGTAATTGCCTCCAAATGTAACCCAGGTTAAGTGTTTTAATGAGTTTTCCTTTATCCTAAAAAAAATAGATAACCCATTTTCAAGGTTGGAGGGGCAAAGACAGCTTGGATGCGTTTCTCGTATAAAAATAATCCCAAGACATAGATAGATTATCACATATGATAAAATCATGTGAGGAGCCAAATAGGGATTGGGGGACTTTCGCTCCGGCCAATTTCCTAGGAAGGGATGGTTCATTATCTTCAAAGCATAATTCATTTTGAACCCTGATAAGTGTTACACGTGTGGCACGAACACATGACAACTCCGAACGTTTCTGATAACAAATTTAGTGACGCAAGGATGACAACTTTAGTTGTCAAGTATGACAACTTTCTTTTTGGATGATAAGCTTCAATTTACTTTTTGGGCTTGTTTTTCCTTCTCGGATGTCAACTTTAGTTGTAAAAAATGTCAGGGCCGCAATGCTTCATGTCACATATGTGGTATTTATAATTTAGATTCAACTTTTGGTTAGAACCATTCATGGCTTTCTAACCAAATAACTGTTTTTTTGTACGGTCCCAACCCATTCTGAATGAACCCTTCAACCAAACGCACATAGCTCCCACAACAACAAAGGGTTCCAAAAGTTGGACGGGGGAATTCTCGCTATGTCACATTACATGTATAGGGGTGCTTATGTATGCACGCGATATGTGGAGTTGCAGGCGAACGTGCGCTCTAGAGTGGCGTGAGAGCAACTCTAAAGGCATGTACAATGATGACATATGGATACAGATGTCTGACAAAAAGTAGCTTAAGGTATCTACATTGATTTTTTCTCCTAATGCAAGCTACCACTAGTGGGCCTCATCAAATAATAGAAAATAAAGACTCTCACTACACATGCATCTCTACTCTTCACTTCAACCTTTTCAACTTTATGCACCAGACCATATTTTTTCTCCCCAAGCACCCGCCTCCTGCAGGGGTTCCCGCTGCTTCATCCGAACCTACTTTTCCTGCCATCTGATCCTACGTGACCTACGGGGCATCACCCTGGGGCTATGCATTGGCAACGACCTAATAGGTCTTGTAAAAACCTTCTTGTAAAAGTGGTTTTGCGAATGGCAGTATAATTTAGGGGAAGTTGTCAAACAACAACCTTTCTCGGTTTAGTAAACTTTCTTCCTTATTTTTTTTCTATTTCCCATTAAATAAGCCTAAGGCCCACAAGTCAGTGAACAAACGATTTTGCCTGTCACCATTATTGCCAAGCGAGCTGGGTGACCAACGGTAAGGTCCTAGTGCCGGCACGTGAAGGCGCAACGACGTGGCTGCATTGGGAGATCGATGTTGTGGGTCGCTAGCACACGCCGATGCGCTGACTAGGAGCTCCCCTAAGGGCTCGCAGGAACCCGATTTACTGTGTTACAGATCCGATTCGATGCTTACAATGCTTGTTTTAGGCATTCCCATACGTGGGGCTCACACCACAACTCGAGCATGTAGTGACAGGCCGGTCCATTTAGAACCTACTACCTCCGTCCTGTTTTATTAGTCCTCGTAGATTGGGTCTAACTTTGACCTTTGATTTAACTTTAAAAAAGTTATATACCCTAAAAAATAGTATCATTGGAAACTTCTTCCAAATGCGAATTCAACAATATAAGTTTTGTGACACACAACTTATAATTTGTTAGTCAAATCTAGGGTCAAATTTGGGCACAAATACAAAGAGGACAAATAAACCAGGACGGAGGTAGTAGTACATGGCACACTTTCTGCTTTGTTTTGTGAAGTATTTGGGAAGCTTCACAACCAATTTTGGGAAGCTTCTGGACCGGTTTTTCCTGCTTGTTTTCTTTCTGGTTTTTATGTTTGTTTCTTCTAGTAGTTTTGTGTGTTTTTTATTTTCCAAATTTTCAAATTCGAATTAGATCATGATTTGTTACAAATTTGTGGTAATTTCCTCAAATTCATGAACTTTTTTGAAATTTATGCACATTTTTAAAATGCATGGACAATCCACAAACAATTTTTAAATTTTTTGAGCATTTTTATGTCATGATTTGTTTTCAAATTTTTGTTTTTCAGGTTCATGGGATTTAAAAAAAAATCATGAGCTTTTCAAATTCGTGAAGATTTTTTCGAAATTCACAAACTTTTTCAAATTGGGAACCTTTTAAAATTCGTAAATCATTTTAAATCTAGATTAATACCGTGTCAAAAAATCATGCACGTCACGTTTTTTGACTCTAGTATAGTGTCAAAAAATGTCTTACATTATGGGACGGAGGGAGTAGCATATATAAGACCGTGCCGCATACAGCAGTGTAGCGGAATTTAGATTAAGTTTCAACGGTTATGACGATAACCTTTTCAAAAAAATTATAGGCCAAATGTGCGAAAATAATAAAGATAAAGCATAAGGCAAGCTAACCAAGCGTGCATATAAGACATTCATAGGAAGCGCCATGCCGGCGGTACGGTGAAGACGGCCGGCGTACGTAGATGATAAGCGGTGATCCGTACGTTGTTGGCAGAGCTGGCCTTTTTGTAGAAGTAGGAGCAGTGATGATCCACAAATTAAGAGCCCGATTAGAAAGACGAAGGCGGCGCCGGCATGACACACCGGGGAGGCCGATATCCGCACATCCACAAAGTAGTAGCCGCTACACTTTCGGTTTGGTCCGCGTTCCCGAGCTCCCCCTCCAGCAGGCGGCACAGCTCCACGATCACGGACGTCTAGCCTGCAACGCCGTGGAAGATTATCAGAGCTCCATTCAGATTAATTATCAGAGCCACGCAGTTGAAGATTAAGGTGAACGTGCAATAGCTAGCCTATTCATTGACCGAAAGTTTGATCATACGCGTATAGTAACATAGTCAAACCTATAGACTGAAGTTCTAAAAAAAAACCTATAGACTGAACAAAAGTTTGCGTGCGCCTTTATGTTCGATTTAACGCGTCACTAGTTTTTTGTTGATAAAAAAGGTTAATATTACCTCCTCAATCATACTTTCAGTCGCATAGAGTATGTCAATAATGTCGACTATACTGGGCCTTTTGTCCCTGTGCTCCTCCACGCAGCTCAGTGCTATCTGAGTGCATATAATCACTTGCTCGCAGTATGCATCTAGTGTCTGCGAAGAAGTACACGTTGGTTCCAGCCTGTTCCTCCAGTTTTCATGTACCTGTGTGTCAAAGTGTAGAGCTAGAATGTTATTTTTTCCATATGTAAACCATAGCATACTATTTGAATCATTGCTCTCTTTGTTATTAAGTGGAGAGATAACGTTCTTACTTGATCAAGAAACTCTTGATAAGGCATTTCAGCACTTCTAACGCGACCCTCAGGCCCTGCAATTATCTTTGTCATTATAACACCCAAGCTGAATATGTCAAACTTCTTCGAGACGTGGCCATTGAATAAGTATTCGGGCGGCATGTATCCCCTACACATGGAAGCATAAATATAGCAGATATACACTGTTAATGTTGTAAGTATATTTTGATTCACTATAAAAGGGATGCACTCACTTACATTGTTCCCCAACGACTCTGCGTGACCCTGGTTAGTTCTTCATCAAAGATCTTGGCCGAACCAAAATCAATAAGTTTTGGAATCATATTCTCATCTAGCAGTATATTGTCGGGATTTAGGCCCAAATGGTAAAGTGATTCTTTTAATCCTTCGTGTAGGTACTTCAAACCCTCACATGTCCCCTTGATAATTTCGTAACGACTTTGCCAGTCAAGTCCACAAGATTCGTCTGCAAATAAACAAATAGAGATTGTGTGAACTGAAAATAAAGGCAACCATTTTTGTTTACACAGTAAATACAACATCATACCAGAAAGATGTCTTTGAA
>NC_057799.1:637767266-637768473 GCF_018294505.1 Triticum aestivum | reverse complement strand
CAACGCCGTGGAAGATTATCAGAGCTCCATTCAGATTAATTATCAGAGCCACGCAGTTGAAGATTAAGGTGAACGTGCAATAGCTAGCCTATTCATTGACCGAAAGTTTGATCATACGCGTATAGTAACATAGTCAAACCTATAGACTGAAGTTCTAAAAAAAAACCTATAGACTGAACAAAAGTTTGCGTGCGCCTTTATGTTCGATTTAACGCGTCACTAGTTTTTTGTTGATAAAAAAGGTTAATATTACCTCCTCAATCATACTTTCAGTCGCATAGAGTATGTCAATAATGTCGACTATACTGGGCCTTTTGTCCCTGTGCTCCTCCACGCAGCTCAGTGCTATCTGAGTGCATATAATCACTTGCTCGCAGTATGCATCTAGTGTCTGCGAAGAAGTACACGTTGGTTCCAGCCTGTTCCTCCAGTTTTCATGTACCTGTGTGTCAAAGTGTAGAGCTAGAATGTTATTTTTTTCATATGTAAACCATAGCATAATATTTGAATCATTGCTCTCTTTGTTATTAAGTGGAGAGATAACATTCTTACTTGATCAAGAAACTCTTGATAAGGCATTTCAGCACTTCTAACGCGACCCTCAGGCCCTGCAATTATCTTTGTCATTATAACACCCAAGCTGAATATGTCAAACTTCTTCGAGACGTGGCCATTGAATAAGTATTCGGGCGGCATGTATCCCCTACACATGGAAGCATAAATATAGCAGATATACACTGTTAATGTTGTAAGTATATTTTGATTCACTATAAAAGGGATGCACTCACTTACATTGTTCCCCAACGACTCTGCGTGACCCTGGTTAGTTCTTCATCAAAGATCTTGGCCGAACCAAAATCAATAAGTTTTGGAATCATATTCTCATCTAGCAGTATATTGTCGGGATTTAGGCCCAAATGGTAAAGTGATTCTTTTAATCCTTCGTGTAGGTACTTCAAACCCTCACATGTCCCCTTTGATAATTTCGTAACGACTTTGCCAGTCAAGTCCACAAGATTCGTCTGCAAATAAACAAATAGAGATTGTGTGAACTGAAAATAAAGGCAACCATTTTTGTTTACACAGTAAATACAACATCATACCAGAAAGATGTCTTTGAAGGCTCCCCATGCGCATATACTCGAAACAGAGCACTCTATATGTTGTTCCACCAAAAACTGTTCTACCGTGGAACTCCAAATGTTGA
>NC_057799.1:637724213-637730316 GCF_018294505.1 Triticum aestivum | reverse complement strand
AAAAAAAATCATGAGCTTTTCAAATTCGTGAAGATTTTTTCGAAATTCACAAACTTTTTCAAATTGGGAACCTTTTAAAATTCGTAAATCATTTTAAATCTAGATTAATACCGTGTCAAAAAATCATGCACGTCACGTTTTTTGACTCTAGTATAGTGTCAAAAAATGTCTTACATTATGGGACGGAGGGAGTAGCATATATAAGACCGTGCCGCATACAGCAGTGTAGCGGAATTTAGATTAAGTTTCAACGGTTATGACGATAACCTTTTCAAAAAAATTATAGGCCAAATGTGCGAAAATAATAAAGATAAAGCATAAGGCAAGCTAACCAAGCGTGCATATAAGACATTCATAGGAAGCGCCATGCCGGCGGTACGGTGAAGACGGCCGGCGTACGTAGATGATAAGCGGTGATCCGTACGTTGTTGGCAGAGCTGGCCTTTTTGTAGAAGTAGGAGCAGTGATGATCCACAAATTAAGAGCCCGATTAGAAAGACGAAGGCGGCGCCGGCATGACACACCGGGGAGGCCGATATCCGCACATCCACAAAGTAGTAGCCGCTACACTTTCGGTTTGGTCCGCGTTCCCGAGCTCCCCCTCCAGCAGGCGGCACAGCTCCACGATCACGGACGTCTAGCCTCCAACGCCGTGGAAGATTATCAGAGCTCCATTCAGATTAATTATCAAAGCCACGCAGTTGAAGATTAAGGTGAACGTGCAATAGCTAGCCTATTCATTGACCGAAAGTTTGATCATACGCGTATAGTAACATAGTCAAACCTATAGACTGAAGTTCTAAAAAAAAACCTATAGACTGAACAAAAGTTTGCGTGCGCCTTTATGTTCGATTTAACGCGTCACTAGTTTTTTGTTGATAAAAAAGGTTAATATTACCTCCTCAATCATACTTTCAGTCGCATAGAGTATGTCAATAATGTCGACTATACTGGGCCTTTTGTCCCTGTGCTCCTCCACGCAGCTCAGTGCTATCTGAGTGCATATAATCACTTGCTCGCAGTATGCATCTAGTGTCTGCGAAGAAGTACACGTTGGTTCCAGCCTGTTCCTCCAGTTTTCATGTACCTGTGTGTCAAAGTGTAGAGCTAGAATGTTATTTTTTCATATGTAAACCATAGCATACTATTTGAATCATTGCTCTCTTTGTTATTAAGTGGAGAGATAACGTTCTTACTTGATCAAGAAACTCTTGATAAGGCATTTCAGCACTTCTAACGCGACCCTCAGGCCCTGCAATTATCTTTGTCATTATAACACCCAAGCTGAATATGTCAAACTTCTTCGAGACGTGGCCATTGAATAAGTATTCGGGCGGCATGTATCCCCTACACATGGAAGCATAAATATAGCAGATATACACTGTTAATGTTGTAAGTATATTTTGATTCACTATAAAAGGGATGCACTCACTTACATTGTTCCCCAACGACTCTGCGTGACCCTGGTTAGTTCTTCATCAAAGATCTTGGCCGAACCAAAATCAATAAGTTTTGGAATCATATTCTCATCTAGCAGTATATTGTCGGGATTTAGGCCCAAATGGTAAAGTGATTCTTTTAATCCTTCGTGTAGGTACTTCAAACCCTCACATGTCCCCTTGATAATTTCGTAACGACTTTGCCAGTCAAGTCCACAAGATTCGTCTGCAAATAAACAAATAGAGATTGTGTGAACTGAAAATAAAGGCAACCATTTTTGTTTACACAGTAAATACAACATCATACCAGAAAGATGTCTTTGAAAGCTCCCCATGCGCATATACTCGAAACAGAGCACTCTATATGTTGTTCCACCAAAAACTGTTCTACCGTGGAACTCCAAATGTTGACGTTGTGTTTCATAACAGTAGCCAACAAACCGTACAATGTTCGGATGGTTGAGCTTCCTGAGGTTATCAAACTCATTTTGGAATAGCTCATCGTTAATTGATAGCGTGTTATCATGCAGCAACTTCACGGCAATTTCTTCTCCATTTTCAAGCTTCCCCTGTGCAAAATCTAGTATCAGGCTATCAGCCCTCCATGTATATCACCAATTGACAAATAAAAAACACGTAACTATGAGACCATCGATGCATGGTTAGTTTGTTGTCTCATATTTTAGTACGAGAAAAAAAGTTGTGCAGCATGCATGCCCTGAATGAATCTTACCAAGTAAACTTTTGCATACGCGCCTTGATTAATTGCTCGCTCCTTGGAGAAATCATTTGTGATCTCTTCTAGTACTCGGAGAGAAAAACTTCTTGGTTCCGTAACCTTCTCAATATTCTTCTCTTTCAAAGGAGTAGCTTCATTCTTTGATGTACTACCAATAGTAATGTGTTGGCTGGTACAAATAAAAATCGTCACCCGCGGAAAAATAGGAACTGTGCACGAACACGATATTATGATTTATGACATATAGGTTCACGAGGATGTTCCCATCTGCTTGTTTTGTTAACAACAGAAAATTTGCTCAACACCTATTTTTCAATATGTATTGTATTTGTAGCTCAACAGGTTTGAGGTATGGTTTCCCAGCATTTTGGTAACCAAATTGGTTCTAATTTCTAACCTGTTGGTTTTCCTTGCTTAAAAATCAAGTTTTGGCTCATGTTCTGAACATTCTTCGTCCTGCAGCCTTGGGGGATATTTGGAAATGTTAACGGGACTCGATCCACACCGGCCGCCCGGCCTGCTGGTCTCTCTCTCTCTCTCTCTCTCTCTCTTAAATTTTTTGAGCATTTTTATGTCATGATTTGTTTTCAAATTTTTGTTTTTCAGGTTCATGGGATTTAAAAAAAATCATGAGCTTTTCAAATTCGTGAAGATTTTTTCGAAATTCACAAACTTTTTCAAATTGGGAACCTTTTAAAATTCGTAAATCATTTTAAATCTAGATTAATACCGTGTCAAAAAATCATGCACGTCACGTTTTTTGACTCTAGTATAGTGTCAAAAAATGTCTTACATTATGGGACGGAGGGAGTAGCATATATAAGACCGTGCCGCATACAGCAGTGTAGCGGAATTTAGATTAAGTTTCAACGGTTATGACGATAACCTTTTCAAAAAAATTATAGGCCAAATGTGCGAAAATAATAAAGATAAAGCATAAGGCAAGCTAACCAAGCGTGCATATAAGACATTCATAGGAAGCGCCATGCCGGCGGTACGGTGAAGACGGCCGGCGTACGTAGATGATAAGCGGTGATCCGTACGTTGTTGGCAGAGCTGGCCTTTTTGTAGAAGTAGGAGCAGTGATGATCCACAAATTAAGAGCCCGATTAGAAAGACGAAGGCGGCGCCGGCATGACACACCGGGGAGGCCGATATCCGCACATCCACAAAGTAGTAGCCGCTACACTTTCGGTTTGGTCCGCGTTCCCGAGCTCCCCCTCCAGCAGGCGGCACAGCTCCACGATCACGGACGTCTAGCCTGCAACGCCGTGGAAGATTATCAGAGCTCCATTCAGATTAATTATCAGAGCCACGCAGTTGAAGATTAAGGTGAACGTGCAATAGCTAGCCTATTCATTGACCGAAAGTTTGATCATACGCGTATAGTAACATAGTCAAACCTATAGACTGAAGTTCTAAAAAAAAACCTATAGACTGAACAAAAGTTTGCGTGCGCCTTTATGTTCGATTTAACGCGTCACTAGTTTTTTGTTGATAAAAAAGGTTAATATTACCTCCTCAATCATACTTTCAGTCGCATAGAGTATGTCAATAATGTCGACTATACTGGGCCTTTTGTCCCTGTGCTCCTCCACGCAGCTCAGTGCTATCTGAGTGCATATAATCACTTGCTCGCAGTATGCATCTAGTGTCTGCGAAGAAGTACACGTTGGTTCCAGCCTGTTCCTCCAGTTTTCATGTACCTGTGTGTCAAAGTGTAGAGCTAGAATGTTATTTTTTTCATATGTAAACCATAGCATACTATTTGAATCATTGCTCTCTTTGTTATTAAGTGGAGAGATAACGTTCTTACTTGATCAAGAAACTCTTGATAAGGCATTTCAGCACTTCTAACGCGACCCTCAGGCCCTGCAATTATCTTTGTCATTATAACACCCAAGCTGAATATGTCAAACTTCTTCGAGACGTGGCCATTGAATAAGTATTCGGGCGGCATGTATCCCCTACACATGGAAGCATAAATATAGCAGATATACACTGTTAATGTTGTAAGTATATTTTGATTCACTATAAAAGGGATGCACTCACTTACATTGTTCCCCAACGACTCTGCGTGACCCTGGTTAGTTCTTCATCAAAGATCTTGGCCGAACCAAAATCAATAAGTTTTGGAATCATATTCTCATCTAGCAGTATATTGTCGGGATTTAGGCCCAAATGGTAAAGTGATTCTTTTAATCCTTCGTGTAGGTACTTCAAACCCTCACATGTCCCCTTGATAATTTCGTAACGACTTTGCCAGTCAAGTCCACAAGATTCGTCTGCAAATAAACAAATAGAGATTGTGTGAACTGAAAATAAAGGCAACCATTTTTGTTTACACAGTAAATACAACATCATACCAGAAAGATGTCTTTGAAGGCTCCCCATGCGCATATACTCGAAACAGAGCACTCTATATGTTGTTCCACCAAAAACTGTTCTACCGTGGAACTCCAAATGTTGACGTTGTGTTTCATAACAGTAGCCAACAAACCGTACAATGTTCGGATGGTTGAGCTTCCTGAGGTTATCAAACTCATTTTGGAATAGCTCATCGTTAATTGATAGCGTGTTATCATGCAGCAACTTCACGGCAATTTCTTCTCCATTTTCAAGCTTCCCCTGTGCAAAATCTAGTATCAGGCTATCAGCCCTCCATGTATATCACCAATTGACAAATAAAAAACACGTAACTATGAGACCATCGATGCATGGTTAGTTTGTTGTCTCATATTTTAGTACGAGAAAAAAAGTTGTGCAGCATGCATGCCCTGAATGAATCTTACCAAGTAAACTTTTGCATACGCGCCTTGATTAATTGCTCGCTCCTTGGAGAAATCATTTGTGATCTCTTCTAGTACTCGGAGAGAAAAACTTCTTGGTTCCGTAACCTTCTCAATATTCTTCTCTTTCAAAGGAGTAGCTTCATTCTTTGATGTACTACCAATAGTAATGTGTTGGCTGGTACAAATAAAAATCGTCACCCGCGGAAAAATAGGAACTGTGCACGAACACGATATTATGATTTATGACATATAGGTTCACGAGGATGTTCCCATCTGCTTGTTTTGTTAACAACAGAAAATTTGCTCAACACCTATTTTTCAATATGTATTGTATTTGTAGCTCAACAGGTTTGAGGTATGGTTTCCCAGCATTTTGGTAACCAAATTGGTTCTAATTTCTAACCTGTTGGTTTTCCTTGCTTAAAAATCAAGTTTTGGCTCATGTTCTGAACATTCTTCGTCCTGCAGCCTTGGGGGATATTTGGAAATGTTAACGGGACTCATTTTCAGTAAAAGCACTGGTCAACAGCAAGGAGGTTAGGCATCTCTGCTGCAAGTCCTCGCAATCACAATCGGATAGTTGGTGGACAAGAACGTACGACTACTTGACAAGCTAAGTGCGAATTGCTGCGGATTGATCGGTGAACCTCTCATCCGACATGGCTCAGCGACAGTTTCTAGAGGAGACGCATAGAAATTAGGCCGCATGTTGCCTTCACCCTGATGAAGAAGAATGCAATTGTCTAAGTAGTTTGTGACTGTTGGTCCTTGTTCTTCTTTAAACTGGAAATCTGAAGGAGCTTCCGAGCTTTCCTCCCAGCGTTTATTACGATAGTTTGGCTTAATTTTACGAAATGGGGAAGGGGCAACTCCTATCTTTCTAAAGAAAGGTTTTCAGGGATGGCTTGCAAATTACCATGAAAATTATTACGGCACTAGCAAGCGTTGTGGTGCCCTAGCACAAAATAAGGTTTTTGTTATAAAGGAAGCAGCATTGCCACAAGATGTACTTACCATCTGATACTGTAGCAAATCCAAAAATAATATCTGTGTGAATAGGAGACAGAGGAGGTCTGTGTGGGGGATACTGTAGCAAATCCAAAAAATATATCTTTGTGAATAGGAGACAGAGG
>NC_057799.1:637718773-637723942 GCF_018294505.1 Triticum aestivum | reverse complement strand
ATTACTCTAGCTTTCAACTCGTTGAGCCGGAGGTTTCAACTAGAAGAGTTCAGGATGTTGACCAACAAAAGTGCTAGTTTCAGCTTGCGAGCCACAGATTTGAAACAAAAACACATATGCAAAACAGGACCACAGACTTGGCATTAATTAGATCCAAACTATCAACTTCCCACATGCCAATTTTCTAATTCAGGCAACTCAGATTTCTACCCCACAAGAAGAAAACTAGACCCTCCTACGACACCAACTCCCATTAGTTTACAGCGACAGGCAGGCATGGCGACGTGCTATGATCTGCAACCCAGTGGGGAGTACCCTTGGCGCACACAAGGATGGGAACAAGTGGAGGCGGCACATCGTCAGTGGGAGATCTTACCCCGGAACCTCCTAGAGTGGAGGAGTGCCATCATCGATTAGACATGGAAAAGAAGAAGAAAACATCGAGAAAGAAACAGAGGAATGGAGAGGATTTGGGCTGAAATCTGGGCGGATGGGAATAGATCGGGAAACAATAGGGCACACAGGCAAGATGTCGGTGGAAGCGTGTGGCTCCTGTGAGTGAGTGCTCGTGTTTCCAGTTATACGTCATATATTGGCTCTAATGATAAAAAATGATATTAGGAAAACATGATAAAAAAGCGGATTTTATCATCTTTTTTTAATCAAAAATGATAAAATTCGGATTTTGGGGAGAGCCTCCTAGCGCAATGGCGAGTGCGTTCTGTTTCCACTCAAGCCACCTGGGTTCGAATCTCCCCACCTACCTAACAACGAAAGTTAAGGGAGGGAACTTCCCCCCTTAGCCTCGTTTTTTTGATAACTAGACAAATATTGTGAAAACACGCACCTCTAGTTACAAATGAAAGCATGAATGGTCTTCCTCTAGTTTAAAAAAACACATCTAGTACTTTTTTTACAACTAAAAAAACACATCTATGTGTGTGTATTAGCGCCTCTCATTGTGTTCATATTACCTTGTCCATCGGTGATCCGGGTCCAACTCTTTGATTATGGTTTCAGTCTCGTTCAGTTTATCAATGATGTCCAGTATACTGGGTCTTTTGTTCTTATCATCAACCGTGCAGCTCAGCGCTATTGCTATGCATATGTTCACTTGTCGGCAATATGCTTCTACTGGTTCAGAATTAAGCCATGTTTCCTGCAGCCTGTTCCTCCAGTTTTTTTGTACCTATGAAATCAAAGTATAAAGCTAGACTTGTGAAAAATGATCATTAATCTTTAAATGAACTGTAAGAAATAGTGATTTGTACCTGATCAAGAAAGGCTTGGTAACCCATGTCGACACGTAAGGAGATGGCTTTGGGCCCTGCAATTATCTTTGTCATTACAACACCCAAGCTGAATATGTCAAACTTTTTCGAGACGACGCCATCAGATATGTATTCTGGGGGTATGTATCCACTGAAAATGGCAACACAAATACAGAAGATGTACAATGGTTATGTTGTAAGCACATTTTGGTTCACTAGAAAAGGAATTCGCTCCAACTGAAAAAAGGGAAACGAATTCACTAACTTACCGTGTTGCTTCAACAGGATGTGTGATAACCATGGTTAGCTCTTTGTCAAAGAGCTTCGCCGAACCAAAATCAGCAAGTTTCGGTACCATATTCTCATCTAGCAATATGTTGTCAGGTTTTAGGTCCAAATGGTAAAGTGGTTCTTTGAATTCTTCGTGGAGGTATTTCAATCCTTCGCAAGTTCCCTTGATAATTTTGTAGCGCGCGTGCCATTCAAGTCCCTCACATTCCACTGCATATTTAATTGAAGAGTGTCAATAAAATGGTAATATATATAGACAAACTTTTTGGCTTCACATGCTAGATGCTCCAACTGGACAAGCCTCTCCCCGTACCAGAAATATGCCTTTTAAGGCTCCCATTTTGCATATACTCAAAGCAGAGCGCTCTGTATATATCTTCAGCAAAAATGGTTTCTCCCTCGTGCAGCATAGGCTTATGTTGTGTCTCGTAGCAGTAGCCAACTAACTGGACAATGTTGTGATGCTTGAGCCTCATCAGACTTTCAAACTCATGTTTGAATTCACCATTGTCAGTTCCTGTCGTATTTTTATGGAGCACCTTCACAGCAACATGTTTCCCATCGCCATTCACACCCTGTTCATGATTTGAAAAGCACAAAACATGCAAGTATCAAACTCTGTTTGGTTTGACACATCACACTCGTGTGTATGTAATAAGCCACTAAAAATCAAACATATGCCATAAATGAATTACCTTGTAGACCGTTCCGTATCCACCTCGACCAATTACTCGTTCAGGGGAGAAACTATCCGCGATGACTTCCAAATGTTGTATTGATAGTCTCTTTGCATTTTCTAACTTGGTACCCAGGGTACTGTTTATGCTGAGAGAAATTGAAACCTTAAGTGTTAGAAATTTAATACTATAATGTTGCCTCCATCAGAAACAGCATGTACCATGTAGTATTAGGGGGTGGAACATTTGGAACCGGAGCAAGTTCTTCTCTAACTTGCGCAGTTAATATGCTCAATATTTAATGAAACTTCCCTAACATTCATATATACTGTGCGTATTAGGTTTGGAGGGATATATATTGATTACTGAAGAGCACGAGTCGATACACACAGAGCATAGCATGCACATATAATATAGGCAGTGAGGCACAAAAGGTAAAGCAAACAAGATCAAAGTATTCCTCGTAGAAGATGAAATAAGTGAGAAGCAGGTGAGATTCAGATGTAAAAATGGTGCACCAGGATCTACAAGGTAGCCAGTCCGGGGATTGAGCAGAGCGTAGAACTAACCTGGACCTGGATCCGGAGCTGGATGTGGAGGGCTGAGGAAGGTCTTTGCCCGTGGGTGCTCCGTCGGAGCCGCCGGGAGACGCCATGTCAACCGCCCTTGTCCCTCACGGGAGGAAGGGGTGAAGTTCTGATGATGTGATCTAGCTTAGACTAGCCACAATGGGTAATAACATAGAGTAGTAACATCGACATGTTACTAGTCTATGTTACTACCTCTATAGTGGGGAGTAACATATGTGTGGTAACATGGAGCACTTCATTTATTAGGCTATAGACACATCTTGCCTTGATATGTGTGATGTTACTACTACTACTAGTAACTAGCTATGTTACGACTGTCCACTCTTCATTTATTACTTGCCACATCATCTATTTTATCTAGATATGTGTGATGTTACTACCTATGTTACTCCCATTGTGAGTAGTCTTAGAGGCCTGACGTCGCTCACGCAGCCAGAGTCAGTAACGAAGTAAACTCAGCTGACGACCCAGTTGGCCAATTATTGGAGGGCGGAGACAGCGTGTTTCCTATACTACGCTCACTCCCTAGTTTTGTCAACCTTTCGCATAGAGCCGAAGGGAGAGAGCAAGCAGTGAATCCAGCTTTCGGAACCTTCTAGAAGATTCCTGAATCGGCTTTTTGCCGGTATTTGTTTTTTTTTTCAAGTTTATTTAGAAAATCTTCAGAAAATTTAATAAATGTTCTTGTTTTCAAAATTTGTTCACAAGTTTAAAAAATGTTTCTGATTTTTAAAATTTGTTCATGTTTAAAGAGATCGAAATCTAAAAAAAATCCCCTGTTCAAAAATTTGTTTGAAATTTCAAGAAAGGCTTAATTTTTATTTTCACAAATTTAAAAAATGCTCAGGACATTTTAAAATATTCGTGTTTTAAAAAATAAGTTTGAATTTAAAAAAAAATCATGTTATTCAAAATTTGTTCACAAATAAAAAATTGTTCTTGTTTTAAAAATTTGTTCAAAGATTCAATTGTTTGTGTTTATAAAATACTGTTCATGTTTGTCAATAAAATGTTCAAAACAATCAAAACATATTCGGATAGGCCGCTGTAGATAGTTCCTAAATGTTCGTGTTACATTAGTCACTAATACTCATCAGCTCCGGTGGCTAGCTACATGCCACCAACCGGGGAAGAGGGAGGGGCGGGGGTGTCACGAGTTCCATTCCTGCTATTTGGGATTTTTCACCGCTCACTATGGTCAATGGTTTTTTTAGGGGTCAATGATGAAAGTATCCAACGGCCGATGGGATGGGGAACGGCCCAAGCATAGGAAGAGCCCACAATGGCATGTGATGATGGATGTTTTCCCTTGGGAGTAACTAACTGGGGTTTACCCTTGGCTGGGTGTTTCAGCGTGCACTTTCCTGGTGCGGGAGCATAGCACATGCATTTGTCGAATGGCTACTATTTGCCGCATAAGAATTTTACCCTGAAGTGAGTTGTGTGCTATAATGGGCCGGCCCATTCTGGGTTATCATTGCGTATGTTCCCACCGGCTTATTTGATAAAATATGAAATATTTTCAAATTCATGATTTTTGTTTCTTTCACAACCTTTTGAATCAAAGAACATGTTTAAAATTCGAACATATTTTGAAGTCCAATAACTTTGTTCAAATTTGCCAATATGTTTCTTAAAAAATGAACATTTTTCAAAGTCATGTTCCCTTTTTTTGAAATACTGTTTTAAAATAGAAACCCTTTTTAAAAAAAGAAAAAAAACTAAGTGAAAGAGAACTAAATAAAATTTACAAAAACAGAGAGCGCTCCCCCCGGCCCACACAGGCTGACACAAATGCCCCCGCAAGGGTGCGTGTTACCTATCCTTGCGACACGCTATGAGCTGACTAGGAGGTCATGCTTTGATGAAGTGATATATAGACGCACCCACAAAAAAAGGATTAATGGCACACTTTGGAATTTGTATAATGGGCAAAACATCATGGCCTATAAACATCAGGGCCCAAGGGACACGACGACGAGTACACCGGGTAGTCTAGACGAAGGCGCCATCCGCAGCTCCTATGGACGCTCAATGTGTCAAATAGTAGCGCGACGCACATGGGCAACTCAACTAGGCCGGACCGTTGGCTCGCTCCTATATAGCGCGTAGGTCGTTGGGAATCGACATAGCGCGTACCTCTCCTCATGCACTGCTATTTCAATGCGCCGGCCCATTTCAGGGTTTCACCCCAACCGGCTTTGGGAATGATCTAGGAACTTCCCTGAACCAGCTATTTCCGGTCTTTCTTTAGGTTTTTTTTTCTTCATTTTTCCCTTTCCTTTTTTTCCTTCTCTGTTTTCTTTTCTTTCTGTTCCTTCTTTCTTTTCTTTTCCTATT